>NW_027526349.1:15000-162500 GCF_048455015.1 Haemaphysalis longicornis
AAAATTGCTGGAGTGGAAGTTACCTGTACCAACCAATGGGATCGGCTGAAGCCGCCGGCGGCCATCTTGCTCGGGGAAAGAAACCAGATGCCGAATGCTTTGCAGCAGTATTTGCCCACTTTCCCAGCGGTTTTAAATTACGTAACGGATTCTGATGCTCTAATTCAACACTGCGAGCCATGTCCGACGTCTCCGTATTGATTTCTACCACAGAAATTTCGTTAAAAGTCAGATCTCCGAGTACAGGGACATTGTTTTTTCACCTTATGGCTCGGATATGCAACTGCCACAAAGTAAAAAATACATAAGAACTTGTTTATCTTCTTTATTCTAAACTGTTCAAATGCAGAAATTGATCGTGAAACTTCTAAGAACAAAAAAAAAACAAAAAGCAATAGAGTTACAACTGTAATGTGAAAAACAGCAGTCAAGACCAGAAAATGCAGCATTTTCCAAAAAACAACAAGAAACACCCAGAATTATTGTGATAATAGACATAATGGAGTGACAAAAAACCGATACAGAAAACTTTAATGAGTGTATGATAGCAACCAATGCTATTACGTTCATTGCATTGCTGCCCAACCTAACACACAAATAAACTGCAAAAAAGAACCAACAATCTTTCTGCTAAATCACACCATGAGGTTACACTGCCAGTGACATGAACTACCGAAAAAAGATGAACCAATTTGTATTTTTCGAAACAAAGTGTTTATTTTTTTAAAGAAGGCAGACTTATGATACCAGACGTTAATTAAACTGCTAAAACATATTATCAAATGGCAAACAAACGACACTGACAAAGGACAGTGACTCAACATCTTTCGGAAGCCTAGCAGCAAAGAAATTAAATATTG
The DNA here is from genome assembly GCF_048455015.1 of Haemaphysalis longicornis. Taxonomy (NCBI): domain Eukaryota; kingdom Metazoa; phylum Arthropoda; class Arachnida; order Ixodida; family Ixodidae; genus Haemaphysalis; species Haemaphysalis longicornis. Next base: position 15,861 of record NW_027526349.1, read on the forward strand.
AAGGCGCATACTACGCAACACAATGCAACGAGCATGACCGCAGTTTGGAATCAACTTGCACGCGTGCTAGTGACGTGCGCAATGCGACTCCCGGGGCCGGGTTCACACTGTTTGTACAACCGTAAGCCACACACGAACCAACCATACTTGTTTTGATCTCGTTACATGGCGCACGCACGAATCAACAACACTTTCTCGTGCACGCAAGGAACGCGCCCTGCAACAACTACGCGTTTTCTCCCCTAGCAAGATGGCGTCGCGGCGGCTTCACTTTACGGGCGCCCCTTCCACTCCAGCAATTTTTTTTTTAACCTCCTTGTGCGCGCTATAAAACGCGGTCCCTTCGCCGCTCCGCCTATGCGTCGCATCTACACAGGAATTCCCGCGAGGGGAGGTGGGAGTTTTTTGTTCATACTCTTGAACAAGAGCAAGACATTACGCAAACATGAGGCAGAAGATCAATGCATGAGTGATATTTGCAGTGTTCCTTTATTTAAAAAATTATGGATGCTTGGTTTTTGCGAGAACAAATGAAATACTACCTCAACTGCAGACAACCGTCTCCTCCTGCTGCCAGCGCTATTAAAGTTCCTGGCGGCACTCAAGAAATTAAACGGCAAACGCAACGAAAGGTTCCACTAGATAGGCTCCAAGTCCCGCTTTGCACGCTCGGGTAGTAAGGCAACATGGTTCTATAAACATTGTAGTAGGGTGCCCCAATTCACGCGCGATTCCGCCGTGTGGTAGCGCCGGCATCGAGGCACTCGGCCTGGAGCAGTGGAACGCGGTAAATTGAAATCGACTTGAGCATACCTCTAGTTTGTTAACTTGGAAGGATCGAGATGGTGGAGGAACAGTATGAGAGGTCTGCGGAAAAAAAAGGAGGCATATGTTTCGCAGGGGTGCCAGTCGACTATTGTCTTTCGTCGACATTTGCAACAAGAGGAGCAGACACGCGGCCATTTTCTTTTTGTGGTTCCTGCCCGCTATTTGCAAGTCCATTTTTTTAGTCGTTAATGTTCCTATCTACTCCGCTGGGACACGTACGACCTTTTGCATTAAAAAAAATACGCGAACATTTGTTTTACCGCACCTATGACAAACATCCCCATTTGTCGAACAGGCCTAATGAGTCGACCAGATTTTGGGAAAATCCCCAAGGTGGAATAAGTTTCTGCAAAGGAAAGTTTAACGTCCGCCTGAATGCAGCCGTACGGCTACAAAGGACAGCTATACAGCTTCCTCAGAAACTTCGCAGTCGAAGAAAAAAAAAGTTCGTCCTGGTCCAGGTTTCGAACCCGGGAGCACCGCTTAAAGGGACACTGAAGTGAATTTGTCAAGCTCCCGTTTTTGCTTGCACTGCGTAGACTGGCTCAAATTAGCACACTTTTCATCGTTTATCCGGTTGACAAATCGGTAATTATTTTACAAAGCGCGAAAGAAGAAAAACTACCATGCGCGGTTTGCGGCGGCCGCACCAACTAAGGCTGTGACGTTGAGAGGAGGGGCGCCGTGATTGGACGATGCCCAAGGTAAGCAATCACACAAGTTTCGGTTTCGGTTCTGTAAAACATAACCAATGGCTTTGTTGGATGGGCATTCTCAATATCTCAGTAATCATCGTACCGCGCTTCTGCCATGCTGTCGGCTGTAAAATGCGTAAGATAAGCCTCCCAGGACGGCTTGGAATCGTAGCATTCACTACCCGAGGCCTACGCAGTGCATGAACGCCCTCCGCGTCCCCGCAGACGCTCAAATGCCATGCGATTTTCCCCCATATTTGGAGCTTGCCGCACTCATGCCTGTATCGTAAAAAGCGTGCTCGCACCAGGCCAAGGGTCTGTTGATTCTGGCCTGTGCCCACTGCCTGCAAGCAGTCGGTGCTTATGGCAACAGCACGCCAACGAGAACTCGCTAGCGCGCCAGTGCCAGCCTGCGCGCGTTTTGTGAACTAGTTCGTGTAGCCATGAACGTTGCGGCCCCAAAAAAGGTGAACTGAATATAGAAAACATCGGCGGAAAACAAAAAAGTTAACTTACAAAAAAAGAAAAAGCACGTACCCGCGGGGATTCGAACTCGTGACTCGCAAAACATTTGGAGTGAAATCCCAGCGCCTCAGACTGCTAGGCTACGGGGCGGGACGCGACTCCGTTGCTAATATAGGGTATATATTGTACAACCGGTTTACACTTTTATTTAGTTTTGGCATTTCAAGCCGCTTAGGTGACTATTTGTTGTACTGCGATCGTGCAGTAAGCGTCGCCCGAGTTTCCACAGTAGCTCACGTCTAGCAATTGCATTTCGTAGACGGAAAAGCGTTCGCAGATGCGTAGTCGTGCTGCTGACCGCTGTGCTTGTTCGCCCAGCGCAAAAAAAGTGCTTCCCGCGCCCTAGTTTTACGCTGTACGGTAAAAATATCAGTTGATTTTATTTGCTTAGTACCTATATTGACTTCGCTGACTCTTCTCCCGCCTTCAAGAGGCCTTATATTTTCCTACTGGCGTACCAGTCAGCGAAGCGTCGCATGTGCAGCGCTTGTGTGAAGCGACCTTGGCTTGGAGCTAGATACAGTGTACAAACAAACCAAGTAAAGAAAGGCACATTCTTCCATTCACAAACGTGTCCTGGCTTCGTTTCAACTAAGCGAACGAATTGCGACCAAGCAATTTTTTTTAACCTCCTTGATTGCGACGACCCGCCGGCGGCCGGCGGACGAAACGCTGGGCCGACTGACTCTGTCGGCCGGAGAGCCGTGCAGTAGCGCAGCCGTGGCGCAGCCAATTGCCAGCTCATCCCCTCCTGACGTCACACGAAAACGCCACAAAAAATGGGCGAGCGTAAAGAGAGGAGGACAGCGTTTTCGAATTAGTTTTTCTACTAAATAAAATCGCGTAAACGCGCCTAGAGTGGTCGAAACATGGCCTGGGGACTCCGGACTACAATTTGCGCTAGTAATCCCGCAATGTTTACATATCACTTCAGTGTCCCTTTAACCGGAGCAGTCACTCTACCAGGAGGCTAGTCGTTTGTAGAGGAAATCCCCAATGGGAAGTTAGTTTCTGCAAAGGAAGTTTCTTTCTTTTGCAAGCCTAATGAGTGTTTCGCTGTTACGTACAGGCCTGTTACCAATAGATCTATGACGCAACGCCATGTGACGACGGGCCGGGGAAGTCAATATGCGCCACAGGAAAACCCATTTTTTCTACCTGTCGTCCTTTTTTATCTTTAGCGCTAGCTGAGTACCGTTCGCTTGTTTTTATCAAATATATTGAGACCAACCGGTCGTATATCTTACACGCTATTATGAATATATTATATATTATGAATAGAAGCTTGCATAATTTAACTGCGTAAATTTTAACCCAAAATAATTACTGAATTTAGGCACCGTCTTCAAATGTACTAACTGGTCTTTTCTTTCCAGAGCGTAGGAGGTTCAAGTGTCCCCCCCCCCTCCAATATTCCTGGCCACGGGCCTCTTGCGCGGACTAAACCGCAACCAACATTACTCCCTCTCTCTAATTATCCGTAAATGCGAATGGCCGAAGTTCGGATTAACGAGCTTTCACTGAATTAGAAGTCTTGGCTGCGTAAACAATCTCGTCTGTTCGAATAGATCGAACGATGAACTACATTTAAACTTACAGCATCGATGGTCGAAACTTCGGTAATTGCATTGCCCTTTTGTGCATTGCACCAGTGGCAAGCAGGAAATGTTTCCTGGGGTGTTTCTGTCAAATACACGCGATGACTAAGCCATACCATGATGTCAGCTTAAGCCTAAACACATTAAACAGCATACGACATATAAAACAATGGGGCCCTGCATAATTTAAGGTAATTCGTTACAAACGACCGCATTCCACGGTAACTTAAACCAGAGCACCCACTAGTGTGGTGCCAGGCGCCACGCCAGGGCAGGCGCCAAAAACAAGACCAAACATACCAGACATTTCCGCAAAGTAAATCTTTATTGGCACAAAAGTGTGGTTTTCCTCAGACTCAAATGGTAGCAATGCGAACGAGAAGACCGCGTTGGTGTACACGGACCAAGTGAAGCAGCCTGGATGCAGAGATGACGTCGTGCACCACTAGGGACGAACGGGCCTCAGCGATGATATGCAAGTCAACATCAGCCGTGCGCCCGTGCGTCCAGACTGGCATCACAGTATCTCCGCAGTAGACGTTCATGCGGGGTCCAGCCAAGGATATCGCCATTCAGCAGGCACCCCACTCCGGGGCCATGACAACAGCCTGCTAAAAAGAAAACGAGTAAGGCTAAAAAACGGCAATTACAAGCGCGGCAAAAATCCAAGCGCATCTTTTCATCATATACAAGTACCGCCGTCAAGTAAACAATCCAAGAACTAAACTAGAGGTAGCCACGCCATCTAGTAAACAATCCAAGAACTAAACTAAAGGTGGCTACATACATACGTCGAGGATGGACAGACCCACGCCTTAAGGAGCTTCGCCCCTAAAAGATTTGCAGTGGCTTAGCTCGGCTATGCCAGGACATACGTAGCGTGAGCTAAGGTTCAGCTGGTTATTGTTAGCTTCCTGGTTGTCTACGAATCGCCCCGCTATTGTACACCCGTGGCCCCCGCGATCGGCTGCCGGCGCGCCGCCGGTAGCCATCGCGATCGCGGAGGCCACGGTACACTTCCGGTGATACCTCTGCGCAGGCGCACAAAATGGGATGCGCTATCAAGCGGCTCCGTCGCAGCGTGAGACTTGGCTAATGCGCAACGGGGGCGCACGCGCCAGCTGTGCGCCATGTGACGTCACTGCTGCTCGCGCATGCGCAGCACGGCTCTCCAGGAGCCACGCGAAACTGCTCAACCTCGGCCAGTGTAGCTCGCGCTGCAAAAACGTTTGCTTCAACAATCCGGCGCCATGCTAGGGGTAACCTGGATGACCACACGGACAAAGCGAGAGGACATGTCGCGGCAGAAGCGAAAGCAGGAGTGAAGCAGCGTCCAGAGTCTAGACGAATGGGCAACGGTGTCGATACGAGATCAATGACGACCGGAGTCCCATTCGCCGGATCCGAGCACGCTTGGTGTTTCTTGGCAGAGAGATTAACCAGGCAGCAAATCAAGCAAACAAGCAACTTGGACGGAACACATGACCCATATTCAGGCACGCTTTTGGCAGGAAAAAAATTAGAACAATGAAAAGAAGAGCTAGGGCACCCCGCTAGTAAACATGCTCGTTGTGCTAGCAAACAACGGGAATGGTGGAACACGACACACAAATAGGCGTGTATGTGTACCAGTTGTGAATTTTAGGACACTCGCACCAGGTACCCATCCACGCCAATCCGCATGACTCCTCCTATACAGCCGACGTGCTAGTCAGCTGAACAGCTAAAGCGGTGCACAGCTTGTCGTAGCGAAGGGGTCCGGTTCCTTGTACTCACGTTCTTTCTTGCTGTTTTTTGCGCTATGAAAAGGACGCACCCGGTTGTCGAGGACAATAAACAGAATGAAGACATGCTGCTGGTAAAACAGCGAGGGACGCTAGCAACCTATCCGCAAGTAAATTAGGCTGGAGGTGAAACACAGCACACGAATCCTCGCAGACGGAGCCTGAATGCGATTTTTATAACACGCATTCCAGACACCCGTATGCAAGAGTCAGCGTGCAAGACATCTAAAAGTTCGAAGCAGACATTCATGCGGGGATGAATTCAGGCAAGAACGTAACAGATGTAGAGGCGACCCCGTGCGCCACTGGGGAAGAACAGGCGCTGGTGTATAGAGCCGCATCAACCGGTGGACTGTGCTTCCAAACTGGCAGCACAGGGCTGGGGGCAAAGGTGGGACCCGGAGAAATAACTAAAACACGGCGGTTACAAAAGCCCGGAGTTGGAAGTGTGTGGACGTTCACAGCGTATAAGATGGGGGCATCCATGCAGTGACGCTTCGAAGTAATAATAGGCGGCTAGCACGTCGTAGGTGCCGCGGCATGGTTAGAACCGAAGCCGGAGTGATACAGCGGAACGGGTCTGGACGAATGGGCACATGTGTCTACACTAGACCAAAGACGACTTGGGTCCCATTCGCCGGATACGAAACCGCTGTGGTTCGCTGTGCGATGCACGCGGCAGCAAAGCGAGAATAGGATACTGCAGAATACTGCAGATATGTTGCTGATGAGGCTGAAGCGATGGATGCAAATGATGCAAGATCACTACTCAACCTCAAAATGCCAAACAGCCGACACGCTGATTGGCTATACAGCTAATTTCGGTGCGCGAGGAGCGCTGGAAAAAGGGTCCCGTTCTGTTGCGCTAGTTTCGACAAAGGCGCTGCTGGTTGCACAGCGCAATTAATTACGGCAAGAAGCAAAACAAAATGGTGTGAAGATATGCTCTGGTAAAAAAAGCGAGTGGTGCTAGCAACCTATCTGCGAGCAAATAAACCTGGAGGTGCAACACAGCACGCGATTTATCGCAGATGGATCCCGGATGCGATTCATAACAAACATTCAAGGGACCCAGCTGCGACAATCCGCGTGCCAGACATTCAAAACTTCGAAGAAAACATTTGCGAGGCCACAAATTCAGGCACGATAGGTTAAGTGAAGATGTAGAGGTGACGACGTGCGCCACTCGGCAAGTACAGGCACCGACGGCGACATCTATATATGATCAGCACCAATCGGGTGCCTGTGCTTGCAGACTGGCAGCACAATGGTGGAGGCAAGGATGGGCCCCGGGGGAATGCCTAAAACACGGCGCTCAGAGAAGTGTCAAGACAGTCACTGCGTGAAGATGCTACAGCCAGGCTTCGAAAGTATTTAAGCGAGGCGGCCACGTCGCAGGTGCGGGGGCACAGCGGCACGGGTCTGGACGAATAGGCCTCGGTGTCGATACCGGTGCTACGACAACCAGAGTACCATTCGCCGGATCCGAAACCGCGTCGGTTCGCCGGGAGATGAGCGCGGCAGCAAAGCGAGCAACACAATCTGAAACGTATAAGACAAGGGATGGAGAGACGGGGACCCCTGACTTCGTCAGAAAGGCTACCCTAAATGAAAGAGCGAAGACCGCGAAGTACAACGGAAGAACAGATCTGCTATCAGGCAACGCTAAAGTTGAACAAAGGCGCACGAATGTCGGGGCATAGGCGACCGTTATGAAGTAAAGAACACACATCCGGAGATCCATGCACCGCCATCCGCGTGCCACACACCAGGAAAAGTTTGAAGACCACTGTCGGTATGTGGCCCCGCGATACGTATGTGGTGCGGGTTGGGCTTTTATTTTATTCTATAGCCCTTTGTCTTTGTCGGTATGTGGGTACGCCGAGAACAGTTGATACGGGACGTCACGTGAAGTAAAGACAGGAGCCCCGTGACCATTCGAAGCTATAACGTTCATCTTAAGCGCAGAAAAAACAGTCCCTGCTTTTTTTTCTGCGCTTAAGATGAACGTTATAGAATACCAACTAGCCCGAACGCAAGCCCATTCTATGCTCTCAAAACCGGGGATCCATCCGCTCGACAAATGCGCACCTCATTCGGGAGGCGGTGAATGAGGGCAAGAAGAGACGCGGTATAGAATGGAAGCCATGCTGTTCGTGCGGTTGAAGCGAAGGATGGGGGAGATGCCGTTCACAAACAGCGCGGTAGTGAACAACGCGGTAGTGTACGGCTCCAGATACCACTAATAAACCTGAAAAATGGAAGAGCGGCGAGATGTCGATGATAGGCGTCACGTGTAAGTGCAAATGAACCTCGGTGACGCTTCTGCCGTCAACGCCGACGAGGATTCATTTACTCTACAAGAGCGCGGTCAGGAATGGCCAGCCCCGCAACACGCATACGCCGAATCGTAGAACGGGATCGATGCAGTAGTGGCTCACGCTATGCGCAAGAGATGCCCCGTGACGAGCACAAATCAACGTCGACAGGGCAACTCCAGCGACAGCGCAAGACACATTTAGGCCGTGGGGAGGGAAGGGACTGAACATACACGACGGTTGCGCTCAATGGACGTGCCCGACTGAAGGGACCCGACAGTGGGGATTAGCGCTAACATCGGGCAGACCATATATGAACATTTAATGCAGCATGCATCAAGGCAATGATCTAAGGAAGCGAAGAGGACAACGCGGGAACCCATCCTGAACTTTTTCCTACTAGAAGATAGCGCGGCATATTTCACACAGAAACATTAGTGGCACAAATTTCCAAGTTAGGGGCAACAAATCAACCACAGAAAATCTAGGAGTCACCTGAGCACACCATCCCGGAGAATTCAAAACGACGACGTGCCTTAACGCGACCTACCGAACAGAAAGCGGAGCGGCTGGGGCCGCGAACATTAAAGGTAAGCAGCACCCCCAGTCGCGACTCATCGGCCGCGTAACGATAGGAAATCAACGCCACCGCGGCCCGATTCGCCTCAACCCGAGTGGGTTTGGGTTGGGGGTCGGTCGAATGCAGTAAAACTCAAGCGTAACGAGTGCAGTCGACGACCCAGAGATGGATTCTAAGCTGGTTTAGGCGTCACGTGTCGTAGCGGATGAACCTCAGCGTCGTTGACTCATGAACGCCGACCGAGGGCCATTCGCTGGACAACGGAAACGCGCAGCACAGGGAAGACCAGGTCCACAAAACGCACCCATCGGGATTATGCTCGGACATGCTAAATCGCAGCGTGCGTACGGAGAACATGCTCATTCGGGAAAATCAGCCTTACAATCAGCCAAAACAAGAACACATGCAGTTGCAAGCCTGCCACACGATTGATGCACGCGTGAGCCACTGAAGAAGAACGGGCACCGGTGATGTCATACAAGGTACCACCAACCGAGTGCCTGTGCTTCGGGACTGGCAGCACAGGCTTGAAAAACCAGGCTTGAAGGTACGAATAAGTTCAGCACTAAAGGCACCAAAATGATCAGAATCGTGCTGCAGTGTAACCGGGCTTCTAAAAAAAGTCAACGACCGAACGCAGAGGCTGACGCAGCGAACATTACGGAAGTGGGGCAGCCCTCCGGGTCGTGGACGAATCAAGCCTCGTTACGATACAGAATGAACGTCACCGAGGCCTCATTCGCCTCGATCCGAGTGGGCTTGGGTTGGTGGTCGGTCGAATGCAGTAGACCTTGAGCACAAGCATGCCAAGTTGAAGACTCCGAAAAAGTCCGCTGATGCGATGACAGCTGGTTTAGGCGTCACGTGTCGTAGCGAATGTGCCTCAACAACGTCCCCACATTAACGCCGATCGAGGACCATTCGCTCGACAACAGGAACGCGCAGATTCTTTCAGCGCAGGGTAGGTGTTCAGCTCCAGTAAAGACACGTACCGAGATTGTGTCGGACATGTTAAATCGTAGAGTAAGGAGAGCATGCTCACTGAAAACACGAAAATGAGGGTCTCCTTGGAATCAGCTCAAAAGTCGCAGGATATGCGAATAAGCAAAGACAGCTACCAGAAAACAGCACAAATGAACGGCGAAGTGACGCAGCGTTCAGGATATGGACAAATAGATCTCCTCAACGATAACTATAGACGTCGACAGGGGTTCTATTTGCCGGATCCGGGTACGCCTGGATTGGCCTCGCGATCAAGTAGAAGCGACTGGGATAGTAGGTGAAACAAAAGCAGGAGACAAGCAGCGTCCGGGGTCTGGACGAATAGGCCCCGGTGTCGATAACACATCAACGACGGCCGGGGTCCCATTCGCCGGATCCAAGAACGCTCGACGCGACAATGCGGTTACGGCCGACGAAGAGAAGTGCTACGCCGACGCAAACAAAACCTCTGAATCCATACTGCGAAAACATGACCAAGATAGTGGAAATTAGCGCACGAATAGGCGCAGGTGAATCCCCATTAATGATTTCTCCAACAGACATAACCGGGGGCCCACCTACGGCAATCCGCATGCTAGGCTTGTGAAAGTCGTGGAGGAATTTCACCGCAGATACCGGTTGAAATAGGGCGTCACCTGTCGCAGCGAATAGAGCCCGGTTGACGATTCAGACGTCGGCGCCTACCGGAACCCATTCGCCCGATAAGTGCGACCGATGCAGGAGACGGGCTGAAACGAGCGAGAATCCGTTTGCACGGAAACCGGGCCGCTTGCAGACACGCAGTTGCAGCGCAATAACCAAGGATTAATCTACGCTGACCGGGGTAGCGGACAAACATACTACTACGAGGGTGCGCCAGAGACAGGCCTGGTACACAGGGTGATGGGGAGGAGCGACACCAGACGATGGAGCTTCTCGTGTCGTAGGACATGGATGCCGTGTGGCGATGAACATTTAACGTCTACCGAGCACTCATCTCATCGACAAGAGCACGCATTGCAAATCACCGCAGGGAAGAGTGCCCAGCACAGAAACATACCGTGTCTCGAGAGCATGCACAATTACAGAAAGAGATTTCTCGGACAAAAGGGAAAGGCATCTTCCACTAAGAAAGCAACGGCTGAAATGCGACTCTGACTTTTTGGAAAAACGTTTTGCCGCCAGAGCACTACTATTCGCAAAAATCTTCTGTCATGCAGATTCACCAGTACGACTAGAACAAACTACAACCAGAACTGAACAGCGAAATGTCAGAGAGCCTACACAAGAAATTTTCGCCGCGGAATCTTACCAGCGCTCCGTCTTCTCTCCTGGTGTACGCCTGTGGTTCTGTGCCGACAGTGCCGAGCCTTGAAGACGCCACCCTTTATAGGGGTGACGAGCAGGCCCTGCCAAGCCATCTCCTCCCCCTCAACTTCGGAAGGAAAAGCGGGAGAGCGTGCGCAAGTCTTCTAGCCGGATAGACTGGTGTTCTCATTGGCTGCCGGTACGAGACCGGCCAGAATGAAAGTCCAGCTAAGAGGTCAGGACGTGTCACGGGGTTTGGCTGTCAACTCCTTCACCTCCGCTTCCTCGATATCTGTCCTTTGTTGTCCCTTCCACTCGCGTCCTCCCCTGCTACCCTCGCCCTTATAATTTCCACCGGTGTCGCTAGAGCTGCGACAGCAAGGATTCAGTGATCACGGCTTATGTATTTTTCTTTTTTTTTGTTCGCAAAGAGTGCCCAGACTCGCGCTGATTAAAAGAGAAATAAGAATGTTGGGATAGCTAAATTTAATTAAATGAATAACATAGGCGAGATGGCTCATGCCGTCACCCCGATTCGAAGGGGAACTCTTTAATCATCATCATTATCATCATGCCGAGTCACCGATGCCGTAATGGATTCTCTTTAATGGCTATCCCTACTTTGAAGCTTTGTTAAAACTACGGTTGGTTAAAAGAGACATTAAACGGGCTGGAACGAACAGCGTTGCGCTCCTACGTACGGCAAAATCAAACAAAAGATACCTCGCCTCAAAAAAAGATAAACCGCACGGTCGCACTGAACGTAGACCAAATGAACCGTAGTGAAAGGTTCCACGAGCACTTTTGTTTTTGTTTGCCATTGCGTTCGAAAATCTGTAATGCATTAAAAGAGTGACTAAAAGGCAAGTGGAAAAAAGTCGTAGACGCTATCGCTACCTGATTGGCCCGCTGACGTTGTTTTACGATGTCAGGAGACTCAATCATCGCACCACGAGCGCGACGACTGCAAGGTGGCGCAAGCGCGAACGAAGCCTTTTTCGTCTGTAAAATGCTTTCGCGTCAGTAATATTTGAAGAAGATGATTATTACTTCCTCCTGTTGATCATGGCAAGAGTTTCAGCTGAGCATTGACGGTAGAGTCGGCTTTGACACAAGCCGTTTTTGCCGCCCTAGATTTGTAGACGGGCACGAAATATCCGCTGCCAAATTAAACCATTTTGGAGTATGTTGATCATAAGATAAGTACAGTGAAATCTTTTTGCCCTCGTGATAGCTGTGCGTCCAGGTTTGATGCGTTTTTTTTTTCTTTTAGCCCGTACTGATTGATATGGTTAACGATGGGAAAAAGAATAGCCTAAATACATTATACCGCATTTTCCTGGTTCCGAGCACCCACCGACTTTCGTTCGAACCCGTGACGCTGCTCACATTCAATGTCAATAATTACGAACGTTCTTCTTTTTTGGGGGGGTCTCGGCCCACTCGACACAAGTCCTTTCGTCATAGGCCAACTCGTCACAGGATAACTGGTCAGGAATGCCAACTCGTCACAGGGCATTTCGTACGAGGAATTCTCCTATCACTGGAATATTGGTCACACGGGAAACTCGCATTACGAGCTTGTTTTGGAACGTTAAGGTTTTGTTTCCGTCTGCTATACGTCGTTCATTAAAAAAAATGATGTAGGCGAGTGAGTGGGCTTTCAATGTTTGACGTAGGAAGTTAGGCAAATATGCCGTCATACCGAGTTCATTATATTAAAATGGTAATTGCATTCGAATTTGTATTAAATAACAAACAGAAAAAGTAAACGAAGTTCAGTGGCTATGACGTTTTGCTGTTGAGCCCAAGGAGGCAGGTTCGGTTGCGGCGGCCGCTTTTCTGGTGGAGGTGAAAAGCGAAAACTCCCGTGTCTTCGAGATTTCGGCGCACGCACATTAAAGATCCCCAGGTGGTCAAAATTAATCCGGAGCCCTCCACTACGGCGCGCCTCATTGCCTGCGTAGCGTCGGCGCGTTAAACACCCACAATCAATCAAGCCATCAAATAAACGATTTCAAAAAACCTAATAAAGTGCGTGGTGGTGTGTCCTTCAGTGTTTACTATGAAAAAAATCCTTCATTTCAGCTATGGCTAGAGCCAATTTTTATTTTTATTTTTGTTCGCAGACTGAAAGTGGGGGTGCGGGTCGTATGCAAAGGCACGTTGTACGTGCGAAAATACGAAAGTATACCACCTCAACACCCCTGATGATCAGCACTTGAAGAAGTGCAGTGATCGCCCTGCCTTCCTGCCCCCCCCCCCCCCCCCCAAAAAAAAAAAAACTCTTTATGCACACATGCTGGGCGCACAGACCTCCACACGCCCTCCTAAACAGCCGTAACGAATTTACCATGTAGTAGCCAGCCTCAGACCGGCTTTCACCGCCAATTTCCGGTCTGGGCTTCCATGCTTTTGTCCGGGAACCGGCCCACTTGTCGCAGCCAACTCGTCCTAGGAAAACTGGTCATAGGGAAACTGGTCAAAGAGGGCATCTCGTTCGAGGTGATCCCGTGCCAGGAATAGTGGTAGCACTGACCTTCTCGTGCTAGGAAAAGTCGTCTCGTGGTTTCATTTTTGGCCGATGTCGAGGAAATGGGGAGAGGAAGTTAGTGGCTTCTAATCTTATAATTACTCCCAGGTTGACCTCTTGGCAGGTGGTGGTTGAAATGGTTTTTCTATTTTAACACATGTTCCTCTGTCCCCTTCTTATTTCCCTTCTTGTAGCCAAAAAAAAAAAAAAATCACACTTTTTTACTGGGTAAGGGCTTTCTTTTCAGGTTATTTTTTTTTCTTCTCCTTCCAAAAAATATTCGTCACACTTTTTCTGTGGAGGGGGGGGGGGGTCGACTTTTCCTTTCTTTTCTTTTTTTCTTTTTGCGTTATCTTTTGAAGCTTTTTGCCTGCTTGTGTATATATCTATAAATAGGGTAAAATGTTGCCCTCTTGTTTGTTTGCAGGTGGTGCTTGAAATTGGCTTTTCGGTTTCAGCACAAATTCCGGTTTCTGCTTTTGCTTTTCTTCTCCTTCTAAAAAATATTCGTCACACTTTTTTTGTGTGAGTGTGTGTGTGTGTGTGGGGGGGGGGGGGGGGGGGGGGGGGGGGAACGAGCCCACTCGTCACAAGCCCGCTCGTCACCGGAAAACTCCTCATAGGCCAACTTGTCACACCGGCCCTTTGGTACAGTGCCATCTCGAAATAGGAACTCTCGTGCAAGGCGCCTTTTCGTCGCATGGATTTCGTTGCATCGGGGCCGGGTGAACAAATGCCTAGAAGTACTGACCGGAAATTGGAGTTGAAAGCAGGTCTGAGGCTGGTTTCTACAATGGTAAATTCGTTACGGCTGTTTAGGGGGGCGTGTGGAGGTCTGTGTGACCAGCAGGTATGCATAAAGAGCTTTTTTTTTTTCTTTGGAGGGAAGGGGAGGGGTTGGAGAGGTCAGCGTGACCTGCACTTCAAGTGCTGATTGTCAGGGGTGTTGAGGTGGTGTACGTCCGTATTTTCGCGCTTATAACCTGCCCTTGCATACAACCCGCACCCCCCCTTTCAGTCTGCGAATAAAAATAGATAAAAATTGGCGAAGCTTGCACCAACTCGCGCAAGCCTTGAACCATAGCTAAGCCGGAGGATTTCTTCCTATGTAAACACTGAAGGACACATCACCAGGCATTGCATTAGGTTTGAAATTGTTTATTTGTTGATTTGATTGATTGTGGGGGTTTAACGCGCCGACGCTAAACAGGTGACGGGGTGTGCCGTAGTGGAGGGCTCCGAATTCATTTTGACCACCTGGGGATGTTTAATGTGTGTGCGTCGAAATCTCGAACACACGGACGTTTTCGCTTTTCGCCTCCATCAGAAAAGAGGCCGTCGCGGCCCGGAATCAAACCCGCTTCCTTGGGCTCAACAGAACAACGTCATATCCACTGCGCCACCGATGCGGGTAATTGTTTTTAAAAATAATAATCTTTATTTCAGTGCACTGAATACCTATTCGGGCCAGCCCAAGCCAAAAAAGTCTTGTGGGGCATTTTGTTTACATGTTTCGTTGTCGCTTTTCACGGTGGTAGTAGTAGTCATCGTCGAACAGCACCTTCCACGGCTCGCACGCAAATACCAAGATGTCAACGATCGCATCGCAAGAATCCTGGCTGATTACGACGGCTCAGCCCCAGTGGAATACTTCGGAATACTGCCCGCAACATCCGCTTCCGGTACTGATGAAGTGAACAACGTCGGAACCCAGCGTTGAAGACGCCTACACAACGAGACAACTGCAATAGTACAAATAGTACAACAGTACACAGCGAGTGCAATAAACATTTTTTTATTTCATGTACACCCTGTTCACTGCGCCATTTATAACAATTTGTTTGCTTTTTATGCGTGCCATTAAATACAAATTTGCATGCTATTATCATTTCAATATAATTAAATTCAATATATATGAATTCATGAATATATTAAATTCATGAATATCATGAATATCATGAAAATCATGAATATATTACATTAATATGAATATATTAAATTCAATATATATGACGGCATATTTACCTAACTTCCTACGTCAAAAACTTTGAAAGAACACTCGCTCGCCTTCACCATTTTTAATGGGTGACGTATAGCAGCAGGAAACATCGCTTTAACGTTCCAAAACAAGCTCGTAATGCGAGTTTTCCGTGTGACGAATATTCCGGTGATACGAGAATTCCTCGCACGAAACGCCCTGTGACGAGTTGGCATTCCTGACCAGTTTACCTGTGACGAGTTGGCCTATGACGAGTGGACTTGTGACGAGTGGGCCTAGACCCGTGTGGGGGGGGGGGGGGGGGGGGGTCAACTTTTAAGTCCAGCCTTGACTTTCGCTCCCATATATAGGTGATATGAGGACTAACAAAACGAAAGTTACCCAGCTTGACAGTCATCGTTTGTCAACAGGACTGAAAACAAAAGATCAAAATACAAAAAAGCGAGAACACAGAACGAAATCGCAAATTCGAATACAGCGCCGTCACTTAATTACCAAAAATAAAAAAAACGTATTAGAAAAAACAGAACGGGCAAACCAAATCTAATATAAAAGACTCAAGTCAATAGCTGCACACAGAAAAAAAAAATAAGATACGCTGTCTGGCGGGCGCGTTCCTGGAAGGCGACAAAGGAAACATTAAGGGTGGTGAATAAAAGGAGGAGTGTAAGAATGTTTACGCATATGAGAATTATACAAGCTTCTGTACTCTTTCATTTGAACATGATAGGCAAAAAACGTAAATTTTGACGAGTTGGCCGAGTGTCCAGTTGCCCTAGGTTACGAGTTTCCTAGTGCGAAATGGCATATGACGACTTGCCCTATGTGACGAGTTCACCTATGACGAGTTGGCTGCGACGAGTTCACTTTTGACGAGTTCTCCTAGACCCCTTTTGTCCACCCGGCCGCGGTGTAACGAAACGCATGCCAGGAAAAGGAGCCTTGCAGGAGAGTTCCCATCTCTAGATGGCACAGTATAAAAAGGCCGGTGGGACGAGTTGGCCTATGATGAGTTTTCAGGTGACGAGTGACGAGGCGGCTCGTTCCCGCATTGCACACTAAACGGTCAGACGAAAGCAAAAACCTTTTCAATGCGGAAGCAATAATTGCGGAGTAGAACGCGGACGCTGTAATGCCTTGTACCTGCACAAAAAATTCAGGCGTTTAATCGTTTGTATAGGTTAACTGTAGATCATCGTTTAAAAGAAAACCAAAAAAAAAAACATTAGGAGCCAATCCACTCTGTGAAGGTGAATGACGTCCGAATTTGTGTAAAACACGCATCACACCTATGGTTTGATGTACCTATGTACGGTTCCCAGACAGTTTATCGAACACCGTTTTATCGAACGCCGTTTTAGCGAAAAAAATGCCCGTTTTATCGAACGCCGTTTTATCGAACCACCTACGTCCGTTTTATCGAAAGGGTGGTTTTGCGGCTTTCATTGTAATTCTCCGGGTTTATTTTGTTTAACTGGCCATCGCATTAACCTAACCTTCAGTTGGCTTCATCCTACATTGTCTCTGCCTTACTTTACATACCAAAAACCTTCCTATATATGTTTGCGTGTCTTTCCCGTGCTTTCGATCACCTTTGTTTATGAACCTTTTTTTTATTGTTTGCTTTTTCAGCGATTACACTCATCCATGAATGTCGCCCTTGTTTATATTACAGGACTTGCCACTATAGGAGCGACCCTCACTGCGTGCGCAATATTCCTTAGATGTCTGTCGGTGTATTTAGGTTGGCGTTGCCAAATATATCCCTTGCGCCATGGTTCATCATTACGTGACCCAAATTCTTCTCTTCCCCCAATTTTTCTAGTCACGTAATATGCGCGCGACTCCTACTCGGACCATATGTTCACATTGTTTGCATCTGGAGAAATATCGTGCCAAGAATTGCGGAAAGATAAGTACTATATGAGTGGAGCAGGGGGGTTCCGACAGCGAAAGTGAGGTCCCAGCAGAGGCGGTGGAGTCTTAGGAGAACTCGTCACAAGTGAACTCGTCATAGGTGAACTCGTCAAGTAGGACAAGTCGTCATAGGCCTTCTCGCACAGGCAAACTCGTAACCTAGGGCAACTGGACAATTGCCCATGCCGTCGCAATTTGCGTTTTTCATTATTCATGCTCAAATAAAAAAATGCAGAATTTCGCATATTTTTTTCTTATTACGCGTCAACACACTTACGCCCCTCCTTCGATTCACCAACCTTACGTTTCCTTGGTTGCCTTGGAGGAACACGACAGACCAGACAGCACATTTTGTTGGTTTTTGTGTGCTTTGTTCAGCTAATCGCACGCGATTTTGTTTGCTCGTTCTCAAATTTTTTTTTTTCAATTTTCAATTTTTATTTTTAGGTAATCGCGTGACGGCGCTTTATTGAGTAGAACTTCACGTTTTCTCTATTTTCGCTGTTTACTATTTTGATCTGACTTTTTTTTATGCCTTATGATAAAAAGGTTTAAAAGTATGGGCATGCTGGGGTGCAACGGGGAGGGGTGAGATGAAAATGAACCATATGGTAACTTTTTTCTCGTTAGTTCTAAGCAAGGCATCGAGGACAGTAGGACAAGGCTTGGTAACCTCTTAGCAAAATGAACTCAGTGCCCATTAAGAATTAGGAATGCAGAAATCGGGAGAGACTTGTGCTAGCGTTACAGTAAGGTTTTTGACATTGGACCCACAAGCGCCAAGAAGTGCCTTACTTATGTAGAACATACGCGGCGAAATAATTAGGTTCTGTGTCGACACGATATCGAGCGAAGCATATCGAGGCATTCTAGCCTATACGCTACATTGCCGTGATATGCTTCGGATAAGAGGGGGGACTAGAGGAGATTCGTCATGGCAGTGCCACCTGCGCAATAAAATGAACAAAAAAGTTGTGGATACAAATTTCCCGCATCACAAAAACAAAAAGCACGCCGGAAATAAAAGACAACTAGTACAAAGACTGCAAATGATGTTAAATAGTCTCGCTGTAGAGACAAGATTTGAAAATTACATAGCGAGGAGGAAACTAAAAAAAAAAATGTACTGCAAATTTTGTTACACAAAAAGGCCGGGAAAAGCACTTTCGATAAAACGGCTTCGATAAAATGTCCGTCGATAAAACGGCGTTCGATAAAACGACTTCGATAAAACGGCGTTCAATAAAACGGCGTTCGATAAACTGTCCGGATCCCATTTGATGACTACCGAGCTCTGTTCGCTTCCGTGACCGACGATGCAGATTCACTCCACGGCGAGTTCAACCTGTACTTGCTGGAAGCACGCCACACAAACACAGTTGTCGAATTCGTTGAGTATTGGCATGACTCTATCGCTCAGTACCCCAGGCTGTCAAATGCAGCACTGGCATTCTTTGCTTATGAAAGCTGTGATGTCGAGACAACTTTCTCCCAGCTGAGATACGTTCGACGGTCGGACAGGTATCGAGTAGATACTGACGGGATCCGGACAGTTTATCGAACGCCGTTTTATCGAACGCCGTTTTATCGACGGACGTTTTATCGAAGCCGTTTTATCGAAAGTGTTTTTTTTTTCGGCCTTTTCTTGTAACAAAATTTGCAGTACGTTTTTTAGTTTCCTCCTCTCTGTGTAATTAGCAAATCTTGTCTCCGAAGCGAGCCTATTTAACAGAATGTGTAGTCTTTGTACTAGTTGGGTTTTATTTCCAGCAAGCTTTCTTTTTGTTTTTGTGATGCGCGAAATTTGTCTACGCATTTTTTTTTTGTTGTTCTGTGCATTGCGCAGGTGGTACTGCCACAACGAATCTCCTTGTGTCTCTAGTCCCCACTCTGACCCGAAGCATATCACAGCATTGTGGCGTATAGACTAGAATGCCTCGATATCGTATTTTCTTGTATACACCGCTTTCGTGTCGATACACAATCTAATTACTTCGCCGCGTATGTTCTGTTTCAGTAAGGCACTTCTTGGCGCTTGTGAGTCCAATGTCAAAAACCTAACTGGAACGCCAGCAAAAGTCTTTCCCGATTTCTGCCTTCCTAATTCTTAATGGGCCCTCAGTTCAGTTGCTAAGAGGTTACCAAGCCTTGTCCTACTGTTCTCGATGTCTTGCTTAAAACTAACGAGAACAAAGTTAGTTAGTCACCATACTACAGGTTGGTTCGTTTTCATCTCTCCCCGCCTAGTTGCACCCCAGCATGTCTGGGGGTTTTAGCCCATTCTCTTGTATCTTTTTATCATAAGGCATGAAAAAACATTAAGATCAAAAAAGTAAACACCAAAAACAGAGAAATCGTGAAGGTCTACTCAACAGAGCGCCGTCACCCGATTATCTGGAAATAAAAAAGTAACATTGAAAAAAATTCACAACGAGCAAACAAAATCTAATATGGCCCGTGCGATTACATTAATGAAGCACACAAAAACCAACAAAATGCCCTGTTTAGTCCGGCGTGTTCCTCCAAGGTCACCAAGGAAACGTAAGGTTGGTAAATCGAAGGAGGGACGTAAGAGTGCCGACGCATAAGTAGAAAATTATACGAAACCCTGTATTTTTTTATTTGAGCATGATCAACAGATGCTATGACGGCCTGTTCTGCTTGACGAGTTCGCCTATCACGAGTTGGCCGTGACGGGTTCATTGTGACGAGTTCTCTTAGACTCTACCACCTCTGTTGGGGCCTCACTTAATTTCACTGTTGGAACCCCCGATCCTCCCCCTGTTCCATTTATATAGCGGTAATCTTTCCTAAGTTCTTGGCACGATATTTTTCCAGATACAAACAATGTGACCAGTTGGTCCGAGTAGGAATAGTGTGCAAACCACGTGAAAAATTGGGGAAGGACAATACTACATCACGTAATGATGAACCATGGCGCATTTGGCAACACCAACCTAAACAAACCGATACTGTACAGGTAAGGAATGTTGCGCACGGGGTTGCTATAATAGTTACTACTATAGTTGCGAATTCTGTAATATAAACAAGGGGGCATACATGCTTGAGTGCAATCAAGGAAGACGCATTTTTTTTTAATTCGAATAAAACAAAGGTGATCAAAAACACGGGAAAGACACCTCAACATATATAGGCAGGTTTTTGTATGCAATGCACCGCAGAGACACTGTAGAATGAAGCTAACTGCCGGTTAGGTTAACGCGATGGCCAGTTAAACAAAATAAACCCCCAAAATTACAATTAAAGCCGCAAAATCACACTTTCGATAAAACGGACTTAGGTGGTTAGATAAAGCGGGCATCTTTTCGATAAAACGGCGTTCGATAAACTGTCTGGGAACCGTTTGCGCATGCCTACGCTGCGTGCGCATGGCTGCCAGTCAGAGAGTAACAAAGTTAGGAAGAAAAAAAGTTTCACGTATAAAATTCAATATGAAACATCACCAACTAGCCCCATTCTACGTCCTTTTGAAAAAAGTAGTGAAGAAAAAGTTGTTCTTGTGAAGGCAGTCGTGATGAGAGACACACTCGGCCCCTTTTTAAGCACCCAGAAAACGGAAAATGTCCGATTCCTGCATCAGAACTTTCAGCGAACTTTCAACGATGGTCAGAGATGGACAGAGATGTTTTGTCTACGTTACCCAAGAGCAGTGTCACATATTTAAAAGCATGTTTTAGAGAGTTCTGCACGAAGGTCGATGGCCACAAAATGGCACGGCACTGTTGAACCGAACGTTTCAGAACAAGACGAAGACCAGCTAACTTTTGTGGAAGTTGGGAGCCATCCAGGATCCGTTTCGGAAGCGTCTGCTGGGACAGACATTTGATGACTACCGAGCACTGTTCATTTCCGTGACCGACGATGCAGAATCACTCCACGACGAGTTCAACCTGTACTGGCTGGAAGCACGCCCCACAAACACAGTTGTCGAATTCGTTGAGTATTGGCATGACTCTATCGCTCAGTACCCCAGACTAGCAAATGCAGCACTGACATTCTTTGCTTATGGAAGCTGTGATGTCGAGACAACTTTCTCCCAGCTGAGATACCTTCAACGATCGGACAGGTCTCGAACGGAGACCGACATGTTCCGCATGCAGATGATAATGTATGTGTGTATAATACGTACGTGTAAAATATCTATGACCAGCTTTTCGCGAATAAAATGCGTCATTTCTGAGAAGTTATAAATGCTAGTTACTGTCATCATTACTATTTATTTTCGAAACAAAGACCAAATGTCGGAGACTATTTGATAAAACATCCTGATGTCCCCCGATTACCAATCACCAATTTTCAGGCATTAAAGTTAGGAAGCTCGTGAAACCTTCTGATAAATTAACTGAGTATAGAACTTCGTAAATCTGTGGATTTAAACCCGAAAAAAACCCCGTATTTTAAAATGGTTTCACAAATAATCTCAATTTCTCCCCAATTATCAACTTGAAAAATGGCACCCGATTTCTACTCCCCGGTTTAAACAAAGAATATTATAAAAAAACGGAAATACAGTGTCTTGTGTTTTGAAACAAGTGAGCAGACCACCACAACCCGATCGCCCTCTGACGTTACAGGGATGCAACCCTGGGTCGTAACATTGCAAAAGATTCAAAATGTGGATTTCGCGTCGTCGCCATTTTGCGCGTGAACAGGCCTCTTTTTTTTTTTTTTTTTCCTGGAACCTACTGTCGAGCTCCTGGTACTGCCTGGATCCAAGACGGCCAGAAATCGCCGAAGATGTTCATTGCCCCCTTGCAGCCCCTCAGCTGTCTTTTCTTTCTCCGCGTGTTGACCACTCGACCCTCCCGCATCCGCTGGCTGAGCACGTGCCGGCCTCCTGTGCACCTGTCCCGCGCATTCCATCCTTCCCCACTACCACCCTGTACTTGCTTCTAGACTGACACTCCCAAGCGTTCGTCAGCGCTTCTCTGAACAAGGCTTGGTCCCATCGCCACCCCGGCACTCGGCAGCAAAAAGGGTACGCTCTCTGGACGCACAGCCCGGTAACGAAGAGATATCACGGAGTCCGAGAACGCACACATCTGCTTGAGGAGGAGATGGAGGGCGCGAAACTTGAAATTACCCTGAACAACCCATCCTTTCAAAAATGCAGCAAGAAATGAAAAATAAAAGAATTGCAGCCAAACTTTGGCTTTGCCAGGGCTGTTCGAAACAAAAGCGATCGCTGCCTCCACGTACGTGCCTCAAATTTTCGATAGAGGTAATTTTATTATGCCCACGCGATTGCGACAAATTTCAAAGCGCGGCTCTGCTTCTGTGAGTAGTAAAAGCAGCATTTCTCCTCCCCCTCTGAGAGGATAAATTTCGCAGTTGATTACAGCAACACGTAATCGAATTAGCGAATTGTTGATCTTTAATTTGAAGTAATTGATGCGTTACGAAATTACAGTAAAGTGTAATTGAAAACGAGCAATTCGTTACTTGTAACGAGTTACCTGCGCCCATGGTTCCAAAATCAGTTGAATAAAAGCGCAGACCAGTGAAGAAAAAAAAAAACCGCGAAAGAAGAAGTTGTTGACAGGCTAGAAGGACACACGGAAGCGTGCAACTTGCGTATTTATCGAGAACACAGCTGCCGTCTAGCTGACTGGAGGACACTGCCAGAGCCCAAGGGATCACGGCCTTCCACTAGTAGGCGTCACAGTTGGCAATCTCAATAAAGCTTGCCTCCTCTCTATCTCTTTCCGAAACATAAAACGGGCGACGCAAGGAAATCAGACAGGATAGAAAATTGCGCCAAAATCACAAATTTCGAATTGAGGAGAAAAGCAAGCGAAAGTTTCCCCACCATGACATTTCTACCGAATGACTAAAAAAGTGCGCATAAGAATGCGGGAAAGTGTGAAGTTGGCAGCAAAGTTGACAGCAACCTAAATTATGCAGCAATATACCTCTGAGAAAAAAAAAAAAAAAAACATCACCGCTACATGAACCGGTCAACTCCTCGGGGAAACGGAGTTTGGAGGTTGTAAGGGTAAGCGCGAATATAATTCATAGCCATTATTTCATAGCCATTAAATGACTGGTCAGCGCGGGATCCGCAAGGCAACGAACGTGCAGGTTGATTTCTTTTGAGACCTCTTTCGTCACAAGCTGACGGGGCCGAAGTTTCTTTGGCTATTAATATAATTTTTGTTCCCTTGTCTGGGAGAATTGACAAGTGGCGATGACCTTGAATTTCGCTTTCTTTCCTTCCGCCTTGACTACCAGGGTTCTTTTTTTTTTTTTTTGCACTGAAAGCCCCGAAGAGACCTTGAGTGTATTGTCCCTTTTGCCTCCAGACTTCCGAGCAGTTGGAATATCGTTCTAGAAACTGGGAACGGCGACGGGACCACCGGGCACCGGCTTGTATCGAAATGAACCGTGACGGATGGCAGGATTCTTTCCGGGAAAGAAGGCGAGCACGTGATCAAGCAGCACATGCAGATGAAACGCGTTTTCCCGTGTGGGGGTAGAAAGAAGGTAGGATAGAGGGGGGACGTTGGGGTCACACGTGTTGGCAATGCACGGCGGCCTTGGCACTAGCAAGAAAGCGAAAGAACGCAGGGCTTTCCGGGCGTTCCAAGAAAGTACCGTGTTTTTCCTGACCCTGGCCACCACTTTACAAAATAGAACGTTCCTAATTATTTGCATTGAATGTGAACAGCGTCATGGGTTCGAACGAAAGTCGGTGGGTGCTCGGAACCTGGAGAGTGCGGTACAATGTATTTAGGCTATTCTTTTCCCCATCGTTAACCATATCAAGCAGTACGGGCTAAAAGTAAAAAAAAAAAAAACGAATCAAACTAGGACGCAGAGCTTTCACGAGGGCAAAAAGGTTTAATTGTACTTGTGTCATGATCAACATACTTCAAAATAGCTTAATTTGGCAACGAATTTTTCGTGCCCGTCTAGAAATCTAGGGCAGCAAAAACGCCTTGCGTCAAAGCGAACTCTATACCGTCAATGCCCAGCTGAAACTCTTGCCACGATCAACAGGAGGAAGTAACAATCATCTTCTTCGATTATTACCGACGCGAAAACATTTTACAGGAGAAAAAGGATTCGTTCGCGCTTACGCCACCTTGCAGTCGTCGCGCTCGTGGGGCGATGATTGAGTCTCCTCACATCGTAACACAACGTCAGCGGGCCAATCAGGTAGCGATAGCGTCTTCGACTTTTTTCTCAAATCTGTATTTGCGTTTTAATGGCTTACACTCTTTTAATGGCTTACAAGTTTTCGAACGTAATGGCAAACAAAAACAAAAGTGCTCGTGGAACCTTTCACTACGGATCATTTGGTGTACGTGCAGTTCGACCGCGCGGTTTATCTTTTTTTTTTTTTGGGGGGGGGGGGAGGGGGGGGGCGGTGAGGTAGCTTTTATTTCATTTACCCGTACGTAGGAGCACAACGCTGCTCGTTCCAGCCCGTTTAATGTCTCTTTGAACCAACTGTAGTTTTAACAAAGCCTCAAAGTAGGGATAGCCACTAAAGAGAATCCATTGCGGTATCGGGGACTCAGCATGATGATAATGATGGGGGTGACGGCATGCGCCATCTCGCCTACGTTATTCGTTAATTTAAATTTAGCAAGTATAATATTCTTATTCCTCTTTTAATCAGCGCGAGTCTGGGCCCTCTTTGCGAACAAAAAAAAAGAAAAATACATAAGCAGTGATCATTAAATCCTTGCTGTCGGAGCTGTAACGACACCGGTAGAAATCGGAAGGGCGAGGGTAGCAGGGGAGGACGCGAGTGGAAAGGATAACAAAAGGGCAGATTTCGAGGAGGAGGGGGAGTGGGGGGGAGGAGTTGACACCTGAACCCTGTGACCCGTGCTGACCTCTTAGCTGGTCCGTCATTCCGGCCGGTCTCGTACCGGCAGCCAATGAGAACACCAGTCTCCCCGGCTAGAAGACTCGTGCACGCTCTCCCGCTTTTCCTTCAGAACTTGAGGGGGAGGAGATGGCTTGGGAGGTCCTGCTCGTCACCCCTATAAAGGCTGGCGTCTTCAAGGCTCGGCACAGCACCACAGGCGTACACCAGGAGAGAAGACGGAGCGCTGGTAAGATTCCGCGGCGAAAATTTCTTCTGTAGGCTCTCTGACATTTCGCTGTTCAGTTCTGGTTGTAGTTTGTTCTAGTCGTACTGGTGAATCTGCATGACAGAAGATTTTTGCGAATAGTAGTGCTCTGGGGGCAAAACGTTTTTCCAAAAAGTCAGAGTCGCATTTCAGCCGTTGCTTTCTTAGTGGAAGATGCCTTTCCCTTTTGTCCGAGAAATCTCTTTCTGTAATTGTGCATGCTCTCGAGACACGGTATGTTTCTGTGCTGGGCACTCTTCCCTGCGGTGATTTGCAATGCGTGCTCTTGTCGATGAGATGAGTGCTCGGTAGACGTTAAATGTTCATCGCCACACGGCATCCATGTCCTACGACACGAGAAGCTCCATCGTCTGGTGTCGCTCCTCCCCATCACCCTGTGCACCAGGCCTGTCTCTGGCGCACCCTCGTATAGTATTATGTTTGTCTGCTACCCCGGTCAGCGTAGATTAATCCCTGGTTATTGCGCTGCAACTGCGTGTCTGCAAGCTGCCCGGTTTCCGTGCAAACGGATTCTCGCTCGTTTCAGCCCGTCTCCTGCATCGGTCGCACTTATCGGGCGAATGGGTTCCGGTAGGCGTCGACGTCTGACTCGTCAACCGGGCTCCATTCGCTACGACAGGTGACGCCCTATTTCAACCGGTATCTGCGGTAGAATTCCTCCACGAATGGGCTAAAGACTTTCACAAACCTGGCGTGCGGATTGCCGTAGGTGGGTCCCCTGTTATGTCTGTTGGAGAATTCACTTAATGGGGGTTCACCTGCGCCTATTCGTGCGCTGATTTCCACGACCTTGCTTCATGTTTTCGAAGTATGGATTCTGAGGTTTTGTTTGCGTCGGCGTAGCTCTTCTCTTCGTCTGCCTTAATCGCATTGTCGCCTCGAGCGTGCTTGGATCCGGCGAATGGGACCCCGGCCGTCGTTGATGTGGTATCGACACCGGGGCCTATTCGTCCAGACCCAGGACGCTGCCTGTCTCCTGCTTTTGTTTTACCTACTGTCCCAGTCGCTTCTGCTTGATCGGAAAGCCAACCCATGAGTACCCCGATCCGGCAAATAGAAGCCTTCTCGACGTCTATAGTTATCGTTGCGGGAAGTCTATTTGTCCATATCCTGGACGCTGCGTCACTTCGCCGTTCATTTCTGCTGTTTGCGAGTAGCTGTCTTTGTTTATTCGCATCGGTTGCGACTTTTGAGCTGATTTCAAAGAGACCCGCTTTTACACGTTTGCAATGAGCATGTTCTCCACATAGGCGACGATTTAGCCCGCCTGAACATAATCGCGATGGGCGCGCTTTGTGGAGCTGGACTTCCCTCTGCTACAAGATTCTGCACGTTCCCGTTGTCGAGAGAATGGTCCTCGATCGGCGTTATGTAGGGACGTTGATAAGGCCCATTCGCTACGAAACGTGACGCCTAAACCAGCTGTCATGGCATCTGCGGTTTTTTTTTCGTAGTGTTCGACTGAGGATGCTTGTTCTCGAGGTCTTCTGCATTCGACCGACCGCCAACCCAAGCCCACTCGGATCGAGACGAATGAGGCCTCGCTGACGTTCATTCTGTATCGTAACGAGGCTTGATTCGTCCACGACCCGGAGAGCTGCATCACTTCCATAATGTTCGCTGCCTCAGCCTCTGCATTTCCTGTTCCGTCGGTCCTTGACTTCTTCAGAAGCACGGTTACACTGCAGCACGATTCTCATCACTTTGACGCCTTTAGTGCTAAACTTATTCGTGCCTTCATACTTCTCTCGGCTCATTGGTGGTTTTTCATCCCTGCGCTGCCAGTCTCGAAGCACGGGCACTCGGTTGGTGCTGCCTTGTATGCCATCACCGGTGCCCGTTCTTCTTCAGTGGCTCACGCGTGCGTCGATCATGTGGCAGTCCTGCAACTGCATGTTTCCTTGTTTTGGCAAATTGCAAGGAGACCCGCCTTTTCCTGTTTTCAATGAGCATGTTCACCGTATACGCTATGATTTAGCATGTCCGAGCCTTATCCCGATGGGCGTGTTTTGTGGAGCTGGTCTTCCCTGTGCTGAGCGATTCTGCGCGTTTCCGTTGTCCAGCGAATGGCCCTCGGTCGGCGTTCATGAGTCAACGACGCTGAGGTCCATCCGCTACGACACGTGACGCCTAAACCAGCTGGAATCCATCTCTGGGTCGTCGACTGCATTCGTTACGCTTGAGTTTTGCTGCATTCGACCGACCTCCAACCCAAACCCACTCGGGTTGAGGCGAATCGGGCCGCGGTGGCGTTGATTTCCTATCGTAGCGCGGCCGATTCGTCGCGACCCGGGGTGCTGCCTACCTTCTTTAATGTTCGCGACCCCAGTAGGTCGCGTTAAAGCACGTCGTCGTTCTGAATTCTCCGGGGTGGTGTGCTCAGGTGACTCCTCTTAGATTTTCTGTAGTTTTCTCGTCCATCTCTTGTTGGTTTGTTGCCCCTGACTTGACAAATTGTGCCACTAATTTTTCTGTCTGAAATATGCCGCGCTACTTAATTCTAGTAGGACAAAGTTCAGGATAGGTTCCCGCGTTGTCATCTTCGCTTCCTTCGAGCATTGCCTTGATGCACGCTGAGGTCAATGTTCATAAACGGCCTGCCCGATGTTAACGCTAATCGCCACTGTCGGATCCCTTCCTTCGGGCGCGTTCTTTGAACGCAACCGTCGTGTACGTTCAGTTTCCCCGCCTAAATGTGCCTTGCGCTGTGGCTGGAGTTGCCCTGTCGACGTTGATGTGTGCTCGTCACGGGGCACCTCTTGCGCATAGCGTGAGCCACTACTGCATCGATCCCGTTCTAGGAATGCCTGGCGTACGACAATTGGTATGTCCTTGGTGCGTGTTTTCAGCGCATGCTTGTGTCGGTGCTGGCCAATCTTCATCTGCAAGTCCTAAGACTGCGTTCCTGTAAAGCAAATGAATCCTCGGTCGGTGTTGACTGCAGAATCGTCACCGAGTTTCACTTGCTGGCGCCTATCATCGACCGTTCGCCGCTCGGCCATTTTGAAGTTTATCAGTGGTTATTGTCTAGAGCCGTACACCACAGCGCTGTTTCTGAACGGCATCTTTGGCATTTCTTCCGCATCCGTCGCTTCATCCGCACGAACAGCATGGCCTACAATCTACACCATGTCTCTTCTTGCCCTCATTCACCGCCTCCCGAATGAGGTACATGTGCATTTGTCGAGCGCGTGGATCCCCTGATTTGACGGCTTCGAATCGTCACCGGGGCTCTCGTCGTTATGTCACGTTACGTACCGTATCAACTATTCTCCGACAGAGGATGTGTGGCACGTGGATGGCCGTGCAAGGGTGTCCGGTTGTGTTCATCGCTCAGCGAACTAAAGTGGTTTGGGATCCGGTCGTCGTTATCTGGTATTGACACCGAGACCTATTCGTCCAGACCCGTGCCGCTGTGCCACCGCACCTGCGACGTGGCCGCTTAGCTTAATTACTTTCAAAGCGTGACTGTAGTGTCTTTACGCAGTGACTGTTTTGACACTTCTCTGACCGCCGTGTTTTAGGTATTCCCCCGGGGCCCATCCTTGCCTCCATCATTGTGCTGCCAGTCTGGAAGCACAGGCACCCGATTGGTGCTGATCATATATACATGTCACCGTCGGTGCCTGTACTTCCCAGTGGCGCTCGTCGTCACCTCTACATCTTCACTTAATCTGTCGTGCCTGAATTTGTGGCCTCGCAAATGTCTTCTTCGAACTTTTGAATGTCTGGCACGCGGATTGTCGCAGCTGGGTCCCTTGAATGTGTGTTATGAATCACATCCGGGATCCATCTGCGATGAATCGCGTGCTGTGTTGCACCTCCATCTTCATTTGCTCGCAGATAGCTTGCCAGCACCACTGGCTTTTTTTACCAGCAGCATGTCTTCACACCATTTTGTTTTGCTTCTTGCCGTAATTAATTGCGCTGTGCCACCAGGAGCGCCTTTGTCTAAACTAGCGCAACAGAACGGGACCCTTTTTCCAGCGCTCCTCGCGCACCGAAATTAGCTGTATAGCCAATCAGCGTGTCGGCTGTTTGGCATTTTGAGGTTGAGTAGTGATCTTTGCATTTCTCCAGGATCCATCGCTTCAGCCTCATCAGCAACATATCTGCCGTATTCTGCAGTATCCTATTCTCGCTTTTGCTGCCGCGTGCATAGCACAGCGAACCAAAGCGGTTTCGTATCCGGCGAATGGGACCCAAGTCGTCTTCGGTCTAGTGTGGACACATGGGCCCATTCGCCCAGACCCGTTCCGCTGTATCACTCCGGCTTCGGTTCTAACCATGCCGCGGCACCTACGACGTGCTAGCCGCCTATTATTACTTCGAAGCGTCACTGCATGGATGCCCCCATCTTTAACGCTGTGAACGTCCACACACTTCCAACTCCGGGCTTTTGTAACCGCCGTGTTTTAGTTATTTCTCCGGGTCCCACCTTTGCCCCCAGCACTGTGCTGCCAGTTTGGAAGCACAGTCCACCGGTTGATGCGGCTCTATACTCCAGCGCCTGTTCTTCCCCAGTGGCGCACGGGGTCGCCTCTACATCTGTTACGTTCTTGCCTGAATTCATCCCCGCATGAATGTCTGCTTCGAACTTTTAGATGTCTTGCACGCTGACTCTTGCATACGGGTGTCTGGAATGCGTGTTAT
The DNA here is from genome assembly GCF_048455015.1 of Haemaphysalis longicornis. Classification (NCBI taxonomy): domain Eukaryota; kingdom Metazoa; phylum Arthropoda; class Arachnida; order Ixodida; family Ixodidae; genus Haemaphysalis; species Haemaphysalis longicornis. Next base: position 45,706 of record NW_027526349.1, read on the forward strand.
AAAAATCGCATTCAGGGTCCGTCTGCGAGGATTCGTGTGCTGTGTTTCACCTCCAGCCTAATTTACTTGCGGATAGGTTGCTAGCGTCCCTCGCTGTTTTACCAGCAGCATGTCTTCATTCTGTTTCGCTTCTCGTAATAATTTATTGTGCTCGACAAACTGGTGCGCCGTTGTCATAGCGCAAAAGACAGCACGAAAGAATGCGAGTACAATCAACCGGCCCCCTTCGCTACGACAAGCCGTGCACCGCTTTAGCTGTTCGGCCGACTAGCACGTCATGCGGATTGGTGTGGTTGGGTACCTGGTGCGAGTGTTCTAAAATTCACAACTGGTACACATACACGCCTATTCGTGTGTCCTGTTCCACCGTTCCTTTCGTTTGCCAGCACAACTAGAAATTTTACCTGTGGGATGTCCTCCGCTTTGGATGATTCTGTTTTTTTTTTCCCTGCCGAAAGCATGCCCGAATATCGGTCATGTGTTTCGGCCAACTTGCTTCCCTCTCGCAACTTCGCTTGGCCGTGCATCAGACGGTGAACGTGCATTTTCGTACAAGCGAGCAAATCGTGTGTGCTCGATTTGCTGCTTGATTAATCTCTCCGCTAAGAAAACCCAAGCATGCTCGGATCCGGCGAGTGGGACTACGGTCGTCGTTGATCTCCCATCGACACCGTTTCCCATTCGTCGAGACCCGGGACGCTGCGTCACTTCGGCTTTTGTTCGCCTCTGTCGCGACATGTCCTCTCGCTTTGTCCGTAGGGTCATCCAGGTTCCCCTTGCATTGCGCCGGCTCGTTGAAGCAAACTTGTCTTTGCCGCTCTTGTAATTGCCGTTTTCCTGCCTTACTCGTTTTCTTTTTAGCGGGTTATGGTCATGGCCCAGGAGTGGGGTGCCTTCTGAATGGTGACATCCTTGGCTGGACCCCGCATGAACGTCTACTGCGGGGACACAGTGATGCCAGTCTGGACGCGCGGGCGAACGGCTGATGTTGACTTGCTGAGGCCCGTTCGTCAGTAGTGGTGCACGAGGTCAGCTCTGTATCCAGGCTCCTTCACTCGGTCCGTGTACGCCATCGCGGTCTTCTCTTTCGCATTGCTTCCCCAACTGTCTAAAGAAAACCATACTTCGTGCCAATACATATTTACTTTGCGGGAATCTTTAGTTTGTTATTATTTTTGGCGTCTGCCCTGACGTGGCGACTGCCACCGCAATAGCGTGTGCACAGGTTTAAGTTAGCGCGGTATGCGGTAGTTTGTATCGAAATAACTTGAACGATGCAGGGCCCCACAGTTGACATATCGTATGCTGTTTAAGGTGTTTACGCTTAAGCTGACATGATGATCTGGCTTGGTCATCGTGTGGCTTTGACAGAAACACCCCAAAAAACATTTCTTGTTCATGAAAGGGGAACAGCGCAAACTCAGACAAGACACAAGAAGAAGGAGGTGACAAACACGAGCGCTGACTTACACCTGAGGTTTATTCCTTGGCTTTCCACATATATATGCTAATAGTCAAAAGCACAAAAAAACGAAAATTTCACGATAGAAGGAGATACGAAGCCGCTCGTCACGCTTCACCGACGCCATGTGCCACAAACTCTAGCTGTACTATTGAGGGACAGATAATTAATCTCTTTCTGCGAGAGGGACAAGGAAGGAACGCTAACACATTTTTCTTTTCTGCGCAATATTTCTGCGAGTTCAACTATTTCTCTTGTTATTTTATCTTTGTGTCTTGAAATGACCTGCGTTTTTTGAAATATTGGTGCGCAGTCACGGCAATCCCGACAGTGGACACCTAAGTGGCCACTAATCGCCGTATGTACATTATACTTATGTTCTTTTAATCTTTCATTTAGGCATCGTCCAGTTTGGCCTACGTACGTTTTCCCACAAGACAGCGGAACGGAATAGACGACGCCTTTAACACATTCAACAAACCGATTTTCGTGCTTTACGGAGCAAGACTGCACTATTCTTTTGGTTTTGTTTACTCTGGAACACATGGAGGAAAGCTTGTCGGGAGCGGAAAACACAACATTTACGCTAGCTCTTTTTCCTATCTTTTTCAAATTGTGCGCTATCCGGTGCATGTAAGGAATAACAGTAAGCTTGTCACGTTTGTTAGTTTCTACATCTGCTTCACTGTCTCGTCCCTCTCTTTTTAACCTCTGCATCATTGATTCTGCTATCGAGGCCAATAGCTGCTGTGGGTACCTCGCTATCAGGAGACGATCAACCTGCTTACGAAAGCTTTCTTGTATCGAGTGGAAACAGGACTTGTTAAGGGCATTTTTAAAACACATTGTTACGATAGACCTTTTCACGAGTTTAGAATGGGATGAGTCAAAGGGTAGAAGCGGTTTGCTGGCTCGTGGTTCATACGCCCAGCAGATGTGATTGTGCGAAAAATGAATCTTAAGATCTAAAAACCGGATAGTTCTGTCAACGGGAATTTCAAAAGTTAAAACCAAAGGTTTAAAACAATGACGGAAATGATCTAACACCTGGAACATCAACGATTCAAGACCTGCTTCGTCGGTGTTAAAAACTACTAAAAAGTCGTCGACGTAACGAAAGATTTTGCTAACTTGTGGAATCTTCAACTGGTCATGCAAATTGCGGTCGTGGTATGCTAAAAAGAGGTCACTTAAAATTGGTACGATGCAGGATCCGATACAGATTTCGTTAGACTGAATATAAAGCTTATCGTCCCAGGTTGCGAAAGTTGAGTTTAGGTACACCGTCAACAACTCTAAAAATCCTTGTACTGACACACCTGTACTATTTTGAAACGCGACGGAACCGTACTTATCAATGCATTCCTCAACACAAAGCAACAGTTCACGATGTGGCAAAGAGTAATATAAATCTTTTACATCGAAAGAGCATGCCATATAGCTTTTGTCATTACATTTCTTTAAAGACTCAATGACTTCATCCGAATTTCGCACAAGGAACGGGTCTTCGACTCTTAAGAGGTTCAAATGCTTCTGCAAAAACAACGCAATGCACTTTTGCCAAGTACCGTTCTCGGATACAATTACCCTTAGAGGGATATCTACTTTATGTGTTTTTGCACTGAAAAAAGTTTCCAGGCTCATACTACTGCTTTTTCCAATAGATTTTTCTAGGCCGTCGAGCTTTCACCTTTTACACAATTTTTTGGCCTCTGCTCTTACTTTTTTCAGGGAAATATTATTTCTGAAAGTGAAAGCTGATAAAATAGCTTGTTCAGCTTTTGCACAAACGTTTTTTTTTTTTTTAATGCAGAGCATTTCTTTAACTCACGATGTCACCCGGCGTTGTCTGCGTGCCTCGGCGTCCGCAACAGCCGTTCCAGGTGCGCCCTTTCCCCCACTACTCCTCTCCCGCATCACGCTACCCTCCTCGCTCTCAACAACAGGTCCGCACCTCTCCCCCTACACTATATAAAAAAAGTAATATTTACCGGCGCCTGGTTTCGATCCCACGACCCTGCGGGCGGAACGCAAGGTACACGATGCTCTACCGTCAGCCCCCGCATCCATTTATTTATGAACGCTTGTTGGGTTGGTTTTTACGATAGTAAGCGAAAAAAGCGGCCACGCAAGAAAAAAACCGGCGCCTTCGAAATGCCGCAGAAAGGCTCCAGACGCGCAAGATAAAAATTACGCGTTCGAAATAACGCAAAACGGCTCCAGCATACGAAATTAAAGCAAGCACAATAAGACCAGGACTCCCACTGGCGCAGTTTAAGGCAGCGTAGTCGTGGGTACAAAATGGGCGCACGAGCACTGCGAAAGCGGGAAATTTGAAATGCATTGGGGGGGGAGGGGGGTGGGGGCTGCACTGAGCGGATAACGGCGCTGAAGCCCATTATGGCGAATCACTGATCTGCACTTCTGACAGCTTTCACATTGAGTGGAATGGCTTTAATTTTTTTTCTTTCACTCGTCGGTCTTGCCATCGTTCGCTGGGTTACGCCGACAACACAGCTCAGCCCATAGACACCGCCAAAGTGCTACGCCCTAAAAACACTTGCCAGCGTATTAGTGGGCGACAGATCAATTCAACTTTTCATAGCGGGGGCGTCTTTAGTACGCCTGAAATATCGTACACACGGGCGTTTATGGTTGTTTGCTGCCGTAAAAAGAAAAAAAGACGTCATGGCCTGTAATAAAAGTTGCGGCCTCGGGCTCAGTTGTACTGCACAATATACATTGAGGCTCCATGGTAGGTGGTAGAGAGATTCCGTTTCCCGGTGGGTACAAGCTCGGCATTTCCTGTGCCGTGCTTCTACCCACGGGCTTGTGCCCACACACTCCTTCTAAAGGAACTCCGCCATTCGGTCTCAGTATCCCAGGGGTAGAATCCTGGGTTTTGTATCGAATGCCTTGCGTTAGAGCCCTAGCAAAATAGAACATATGTTAGGGCTCGTGATTCTGTTACTGTAAAATGTTCTAGCACAATTCTGCGCATTGTTTTGGTGAATAAAAGTGTTTTGGCATCTCCTAGATCAGTTCAGAGGTGGAGCGCGGCATATCGACACGTTTAATTAGCGCTCTGCATCGCACCGGAAGTACCGGGCTTGTACCTACTTACGAACAAAATATCGCTGAACGGTTATCGTATACCGTTAACGCTCGCGCATGCGCAGGCGTACATACATGGATGGAAACAAAACGTGTTTTCTGCGGTTGTCTAGTGGATGTGGTGTGTGCACGCAAGCGACCAGAGCAGCATTCGCTTAGGTGGAAGAAAGAAATGAAGGAAGCTCACACTAACGCGTAATACCCCTGTCACACGTGCACTTTGAATCGCGATTGAGTCGATCCGGATGGAGCGCTGCCACACGGAAGTTTCAATCGCGATCGAGCTCGATCCAGCTCGAACTCAATCCTGGTTTCTCAAGCGCGATAGAGGCTTCCCAAGCACCATCGAAGTCAGTAGTATTAACTCTATGCCATAGAACGAAAGCGAAGATACTCTCGTCCCCGCTCAGTACTGGCACAGAAGGTGACAACTTCAACTAGTGCCACCAATTGTGCCAAATAACTTGACCCAAATAAGCGTGCCTTAACATTTACACAGTTACGTATACCGACGACCACGCGAAGTTACCAGACGACGGCCGCAAAACATTGTTAGCGCCATCTGGCGTACACGAGTGCAATCGGTACTACTTCTCGGTCGCGATTGAAACGGGCTGCTTGACAAAACAAAGACAAAAAAGGAACAGGGAAAATAATGACAAAAGCGTGAATAAAAGAAAACGCGCGAACAGACGTACCTTGTGAAGCCCTGCATTTGCACAGAATTTCATAATCGTCGGACTTAACAGTTTTAATTGTTATAATCGCGCAAATAGAGGTAATTGATCGAACGGGATAGTAAAAACAAGAAAAGCTACAAATAATTTATAAAGGTGAACTTACCAATTTAAAACTATGAGTTCTATACATCTCCCGCGCAAATCGAAGACAAGAATAAAAAGCCCTCACAAAAATTAACGGCGGACACACGAATAAACAAAGTCATACAAACTGACCACAGTGTAACGCCCTGCGCATTTGCGGAAAAATGTATAATTGGCGGAGCTAACTCATTTAATTAATCGTTATAATAGCGCGAATGGAGATAATTGGTCGTACAAAATCTTAAAAGAACCAAAAATAGAAAATAAATTATAAAAGCTACCTTACAAAATAAAAAATGCGCATTTATACACCTCTTCCAAAAAAAGGAAGATTGAAAAAAAAGAGCTGGAAAGAACGACGGAAACGCGTACAAAAATATCGTGAAAACGAACCGTCTTCCTTTGCATAGAAGATAACATGTTTAATATATTTAAAATAGCGTAAATCGAGCTAATTAATTTGACATAACTTGGAAAAAAGAAAAGACAACAAAAATAAATAACAACCTTTAAAAGTGGTCGTACAAAATAAAAAAAAGATAGCGGAGTCAGCGCAATTAATAGTTCTAAATCCCGCTAGATTAGTGCACTAATCTAGCTGAGTTTCCTGCGCGCAAAAAGCGAAAAGCAAAGCAAAAAGCATTCTCAATTGGAAACAGATACATGTATATGTCGCACATGACGCATTGATTATGCAGCTTCTAATGCTATGATGTATCGTGTAGTTCTTTGCAGACCATGATTAGCATTTTTTTAACGGCCGTGCATATGCGCTATTAGTTCACAAAGCGCTTAATAAAACCTCCCAAATACCGCATTGCAATGAACCGCATTGCAATGAACGGTGGTGCCTGAATGTACCACGGTTGGCTTGTGTAAATACACATCCAAATATTTTTAAAATACAAAATAAGGACGCGAAACCGCAGCATATAGCGTCAGAACCGACTGTGCTTCTTTCGGCTGATTGCTGCTGAATCTTTGAGCTTGCGCGCCTCATATTATTAAGTTAACCATAGTAAAGTTATTGGTTATTGTCTTGTACCTGCCATTTTAAACCTGGCTTTTCGACTCAATTTCACTGCAAGCTGCGAAAACGCGCGTTTCCTCGCTTGCGCCAAGCTGCCGCAGAATAGTTGATGCAGGTTGCGAGCGCCGTGGTGCGGCGGAAGACGCGGCCACGCCCCCTTTTCAACTTACGCTCTCTCCGGCCGATTGGAACGGCCGGAGCAAAACGCGCGTTGGGAAAACTCGGAGGCCGTGCTCAAGGTCACGAGTCACCTACAACGGTGTGGAGAGGGCTCTGGTTCCACAGCCGAGATCCCCGCACGGGGCACCTTGAGCAATCTTGGTGACGGTACTGGCGACACCGCGGACCCCGAGCTCCCAACATAAGCCGTGTCCAACCGTGGCGAGGTGTTTAAAGGTGAAGGGTAGAAGCCGTAAACGGTGGCCGTCGGAGCCTTGGTCAAGCTCCGGCCGATGGGCTCCCTGCCTGTCTACCAGGCAGGGAGCTCCGGGACCTCTTTGACTACCAGGGTAAGGTCAAAGGAGAAAGTACCCCCGTCTCCCTGCTTTCCAATGTATCACATGGCATTTTCCAAACCCCCCCCAAAACGTGATCGGCACCCGAAAAGGGGCCGCACCGAAGTTTCTTTTCCTCCTTTGCAATCGATCTCTCTCCCAAAGCCTGATAATTTCTCGCGGTTTTTGATCATGGAATCTGTTGACAAGGCAAAGCCCATCACTTCCCAGCCTGTGTTTCTAATATCCAAGTTTCTTGAAAGCCTTATCGGAAAGTCGTACAAGGCTAAGAAACTCACAACGGGAGAAGTTTTGATAGAAGTAGAGAACAAACAACAATCCTCCAACCTCCTCAAGCAAACGCGCATGGTAGATGTTGACATCAAGATCACGCCCCATCGCAGCCTCAATAGCTGCCAGGGCGTGATCTCTGATCGGGATCTAATGAATGAGACTGCAGCAGATCTGCTCGAGGGCCTCCGAGATCAGGGCGTGACAGCGGTGAGGCGAATCACCATACGTCGAAATGATGAAATAATTCCAACCAAGCACATAATCTTGACACTTGACCGCTCTAACCTTCCTGAGTCGGTCAACGCAGGTTTCTTGAGATGTCCAATCCGACCCTACGTGCCGAACCCACGCCGCTGTTTCAAGTGTCAGCGGTTTGGGCACGGCACAACGTCTTGTCGTGGTAAATTGACGTGCGCAAAATGTGCAGCACATGATCATCAAACTGACAATTGTAAATCCGAGAACTTCACCTGTGCCAACTGCCAGGGACCACACGCTGCCTATTCTAGGAGCTGTGAAAAGTTCAAACAGGAAAAACAGATAATTGCCTTGAAAGTCAACGAAAACATCACCTTCCCAGAGGCGCGGAAGAGGTTCGCCTCTTTTCCTCTGGGGAGGTACGCCGACGCAGCTCGCCGGGGGGCGGAGCGGCGTCTGGTTTCGGCGGGGACCCAGTACCGCGAGTCGGACTTGGTCCCGCCCCCGCCCCCCCCTGGGTTGCCTCTGGTCGCCCAACCCGCCATCGCACCGCCTGCTAAGTCAGCAGCGGCTGTGGTGGCATCCACGTCCGTTGGGGATGCTGCTGCACCCTCTGTTTCCTCCTCTCCACCGGCTCAAAGCACATGCGAGGGCCCGGAGGATATGGAGCTGGAGGAAACCGCAGCGTTTCCCACCTCCTCCGCACCGCCTGTGCCACCCGGGGCGCTCCTGACGCCCTCGGCAGTCGCGGCCAAAACGAAGGGCACCGCAAAGGGTGCCAGGTCCGGGGGGTCCGGTACGCCGGGTACCCCTTCCAAATCAGATGATGACTTGGATGTGGGACCCTTCCTGTCTGCTTCGCAGCGGAAGGAGCGGGTCCCTCCATCTAAACCTCCAGATGAGGTAAAGAAAACCCGTCCAAGAGTCCAAGCCCCGAAAGACCCTACATAAACAGTCACACCCCAGTAGCTCTAATACATCATAATGGGAAGAGAAAATGTCGTTCAATGGAACTGCAGAGGCCTTCTAAATAATCTTGACGACGTGTATGAGATTCTGCATGCCAATCAGCCAAGTTTAATGTGTGTCCAGGAAACACATCTGAATTCCAAGAACACAAATTTCTTGAATAGTTACCTGGTATACAGAAAGGACAGGGTTGGCTGCACACACTCTTCTGGCGGTGTGGCCATAATCGCCCGCAAATCCTTAGCATGCCACCCTGTCACCTTGAACACTATCCTGGAGGCTGTGGCAATTCGAACGATAATATTTAATAGGTTGATAACGGTATGCTCCATATACATTCCTCCTGATGTTTCACTTTTAAGCTCTGACTTCGAGGCGCTGGTTGACCAGCTGCCCGAACCATACATCCTGACAGGCGACCTTAATGCTCACAACACTCTTTGGGGCTCTTCTCGCACGGATGCCCGAGGTCGCCTCATAGAGAAATTCCTTACATCTTCAGGAGCATGCCTTTTCAACAGTAAACAGCCTACATACCATAACATAGGACACAACACATACTCATGTCTTGACTTGGCGATTGGCTCCGCAGTTCTCTTTCCTCTACTCGAGTGGGGTGTGGGAACTGACCCATATGGCAGTGACCACTTCCCCACCTCACTTACATATATAGATAAAGGCCCAAGCAGTTCATCTTCCCATAATAGGTTCAATGAAGCACGAGCTAACTGGAATACATTTACAGAGACATCCAAACTACACCACACATCCATAGGAAACCTACACGTTGAAGAAGCTACCCAACTCCTCACGGCGCACATCCTCGACGCCGCCGAAAAGTCCATTCCCCACGTCTCTGGTGCCCCGCGCAACCAGCGGAGGCCGTGGTGGAATGAGGACTGTAGGCGGGTGCGAGAGGCCCAGAACAAGGCGTGGGGTATCCTCCGTCGGTACCCCACGTCGGGAAACCTCCTCTTGTTCAAACGGGCCAAGGCATTAGGAAAACGTGTGCGCCGTGAGGCAAAACGAGAGAGTTGGCGTACATTCATAACATCAATAAACTCCTACACAGACACACGGAAAGTATGGACACGTATACGCAAACTCAAAGGACAACAGACACACAGCCTACCCCTGGTCAGTACAACAGGGGACACTCTGGAAGACCAGGCTGACACACTCGCACAACACTTCCAACACGTGTCCAGTTCAGCACACTACACGAACACTTTCCTGAAACATAAAGCCTCTTGTGAAAAGAAGTCCCTACACGACAACAACAAATCACAGACTTCGTACAACTCCCTGTTTTCACTACATGAGCTGAGGGCTGCTCTGAGCACGTGTAAACCCTCAGCTCCAGGCCCAGACAACATTACATATACAATGATACAAAACTTACACACAGACACTCTTGTAACACTTCTTCACCTTTTCAACAAGATATGGCTTTCGGGGCACATTCCAAAGTCTTGGAGGGATGCCATAGTTGTAGCATTCCTGAAAGAAGGGAAGGACCCTTCTCCCGCTAGCTATCGACCCATTGCCCTGACCAGCTGGCTGTGCAAGCTTCTCGAGAAGATGATAAACCGGAGGCTCGTGTACTTTTTGGAGTATAACGGCCTTCTCGAGAGCTGCCAGGCAGGCTTCAGGGCGGGGCGATCCACGAATGATCAACTTGTGGCACTAGAGTCGTATATTAAGGATGCCTTCGTGCATAAACAGTTCTGTTTAACTGTGTTTTTCGACCTAGAAAAGGCCTATGACACCGCTTGGCGTTATGGGATCCTTACTGACCTGAAGTCATTCGGTGTTTCTGGTAATATGTTTAACACCCTTGCTAGCTATTTGTCGGAAAGAACCTTTCGCGTCAGAGTTGGTTCTGCATTGTCAAAGGTACACGTGCAAGAAAATGGCGTGCCGCAAGGCGGAGTTCTAAGCTGCACTCTCTTCATAGTAAAAATGAACTCCCTTGGGAAGGCACTGCCGCCTACAATTTCTTACTCCATGTATGTAGATGACGTGCAGATATCTTTTAAATCATGTAATATGTCCATCTGCGAACGTCAAGTCCAGCTCGGCGTCAAGAAGCTTGCCGGGTGGGCAGACAAGAATGGTTTTAAAATTAATCCCGGAAAGAGCTCTTGTGTTGTATTCTCCAGGAAGCGTGGGGTCCACCCGGACCCAGACATCACTCTTGCGAATGCGCCAATTCCTGTGAACAAGGAGCACAAGTTTTTAGGCATTTTATTCGATGAAAAACTTACATTCATTCCTCATGTCAAACAGCTCAAATGTAAATGCCTAAAGGCAATGAATATTCTTAAGGTTCTCTCACATCAATCTTATGGGGCCGACAAACAACTCCTGCTGCGCCTGTACACAGCGTTGGTGGGGTCCCGGCTCGACTACGGCAGTGTCGTGTATGGGTCGGCGACAAAGACCGCACTGAGAATGCTCGACCCAGTGCTGCATCTTGGCCTTCGCCTCTCATGCGGCGCTTTCCGCACTAGTCCTGTCGAAAGCCTTTATGTCGAGTGCGACAAGTGGTGTCTAGGGCATCAGCGGGAGTATGTTGACCTGCTGTATGCATCTAAGATTGTGTCCCTTACCAACCATCCTTTTAATCCCATCATGAACAATACATCAAACTTGCAACTCTTTTTAAACAGGCCATCCGTTTCCTTACCTTTCTCTCTCAGAGTTAGGGAGGAGGCTTCTGCACTCACGGTCCCTCTTTCAGACACGCACAAGACACCCATTCAAAATTTCATCGCACCATGGCATCTCCGTCCTGTATCATGCGACCTGTCATTCACTCTTGTAGAAAAAAATAGGGTACCCAAGAATGCAATTCTGCAGCACTTCCTGTTCCTGCAGGACAAGTACAGGTGCGCAGAATTCTATAGCGACGCGTCGAAAACTGGTTCTACGGTATCTTGTGCAGCGCACGGACCAAATTTTAGAGTAAGCAAAACAATGAATTTTCATAACAGTATTTACACGGCAGAAGCATATGGCATTTCACTCGTTACAAACCACATCATCAAACATAAAATTTCCAAGTCCATTGTGTACACAGACTCTCAAAGCGTTGTACAGGCACTGTCATTAGGAAGGTCATCTAAAAACTATGTCATAAATGCTCTTTTCAAGGTACTAATGTCTGCATATGCCTCAAATCTTGAAATAACTATATGCTGGGTACCAGGGCATTGTGGAATCCCTGGCAATGAGGCCGCCGACCAAATGGCTGGTGATGCTGCTCTCATGACTACAGTTGACGTTACAACAGTACCTTACACCGACCTAAAGACACACATCAGACGACAGCTTCGTAGCACATGGCAATTACACTGGAGTCAACAAACAGACAACAAACTACACATAATAAAACCACAACTTGGACGCTACATAACTGACTCACACAACAGATACACTGAAGTCGCCCTGGCTAGGCTGCGGATAGGCCACACACATGCGACGCACTCCCACCTGCTCACTGGAACTTCAGGACCCACGTGTAGCAGGTGTGGAAAGGGCCTATCCGTAGTCCCCATACTAATCACATGCAAGGCACTTGACACAACACGACACAAACATTTCCCTGAATTATACAGACAACACATTCCTTTGCACCCATCACACTTTTTAGCCGACGAACCAATGTTCTCTCGTCAACGTGTTTTTAAGTTTTTAGCTGAGGTAAACTTTCTGCAGCTCTTGTCATATCATGTGTAATCACCCTGGCCCTATACACCAGCCATCTCCATTGTCTTTTGTTTTGCATCACCTTTACTTTTAGTTACATGTTTTAGTACTTACGGTGTGATGAAAACTCAATAACTTCTTCTTTGGCGCTCTTTGCCCTCGTTGGCCTTGCGCCATAAAACACCAACCATCATCATCATCCACAGCCGAGATGGGATAAAAAGACAAACATGCTAGGCTAAAACCAAGTGGTTGTAACAATCCTTTTAGATGCGACGCATATCTTGTTCTGAGGCATGTCACTCCTGCGTCGGCGTCGGCTTCGGCGGCGTCCACACGCCACCTGCGCATGTGCGCCTCTCCTCCCTCTGCCAAGGTTTTCTTTTTGTGCTTCCTGCCCACCTTTTTCAATTCCCTTTTTTTGAGTCGTTAACGTACCTAGCTACTTCGGTGGGAGCCACGGACCTTTTGAATTAAAAAAAAAAGACACGTGACCGTTTGTTCTGTCGCACCTATGACGTAATTCCCGTTTGTCGAAACAGCCTATGACGCAATGCCATGTGACGACGGGCCGGAGGTAGTCAGTGTGCGCCGCAGGAAAACCAATGTCTTTACTCTGCGTCCTTCTTAAATTTTTAGCGCTTGCCGAGTACTGCTCTCTTCTTTTGTATCAAATCTATTGAGACAAATTGGTAGTATATATTACGCCGTTATATAACACGGTTATATATAGATTGCATAATTTGACTGCATAAATTTCAACCCGAAAAAATTACTGAATTTAGGCACCGTCCCCGAAATAAAGTGGTGGCCCTTTTCTATCGAGAGCGGAGAAAGCGCTAACCGTCCTCCCCCCCTCCGAAAAATATTCCTGGCCACAGGCCTGTTGGGTGGACGAAATCAATCATTACGCGTAGTATTCGTAAATTACAATTACCAAAGTTCGACTTAACGAGCTCTACTGAGATACGAGTCTTGTCTACATAAACAATCTTGTCTGTTCGAATGGATCGTACGATGATCTACATTTAAACTATTAAACCATCGATTGGCTAAAATTAGCCAATTGCGAACTTTTTTGCATTGCACCAGTGGCAAGCAAGCAATGTTTTCTGGGGGTGTTTCTGTCAAAGCCACGCGTTGACTAAGCCACAAAATGATACCAGCTTAAACACTTTAAGCCGGATAGGGTATATCAACTATAAAGCTGTGCCTCACTCAAGTTAATTCGTTACAAACCACCGCATACCATGCTAACTTAAACCAGTACACACGCTACTGTGGCAGCAGTCGCCCCATCAGGGCAGACACCACATATAGGAACAAACAAGCCAGACATTTACGCAAAGGAAATCTTTATTGGCACAAGTGTGGTTTTCCTCAGGCGCCAATGACATGGTGGACACGGACCAAATGAAAGAGCCTGGATACAGAGCTGACCTCGTGCACCACTAGGGACGAACGGGCCTCAGCGATGATATGCAAGTCAACATCAGCCGTGCGCCCGTGCGTCCAGACTGGCATCACAGTATCCCCGCAGTAGAGGTTCATGCGGGGTCCAGCCAAGGATATCGCCATTCACCGGGCACCCCACTCCTGGGCCATGACCACAACCTGGTAAAAAGAAAACGAGTAAGACAGGCAATTACAAGCGCGAGCAAAAGGACATGACGCGGCAGAGCAAAGGCAGAGGCGAAGACCAGCCGAAGGGGCGCGGCGACCCCGGTCTCGACGAATGGACAACGGTGTCGATACGAGATCAACGACGACCGGAGTCCCATTCGCCGGATCCGAGCACGCTTGGGTTTTCCTGGCGGATAGATTAATCAGACAGCAAATCGAGCACACACGATTTGCTCGCTTGTTTCAAAAATTCACATTTGTCATCCGATGCACGGCCAGGCGAAGCTGCGAGAGGGAAGCAACTTGGACGAAACACAAGACCGATATTCTGGCACGCTTTCGGCAGGAAAAAAAAGAGAGAACCATGCAAAGAGGAGGACACCCCGCTAGTAAACATGCTGGTTGTGCTAGCAAACTACGGGAACGGTGGAACACGACACACAAATAGGCGTGTATGTGTACCAGTTGTGAATTTTTGAACTCTCGCACCAGGTACCCATCCACGCCAATCCGCATGACTTCTCCTATAAAGCCGACGTGCTAGTCGGCTGAACAGCTACAGCGGTGCACGACTTGTCGTAGCGAAGGGGGCTGGTCCGTTGTACTCGCACTCTTTCGTCCTGTTTTTTTTTTTTTGTCCTATGACAAGTGCGCACCCGGTGGTCGAGCACTATAAATAATCACGAGAAGCGAAACAGAATGAAGACATGCTGCTGGGAAAAAAACGAGGGACGCTAGTAACCTATCTGCAAGTAAATTAGGCTGCAGGTGCAACACAGCACACGAATCCTCGCAGACGGACCCTGAATGCGATTTTTACTACACGCATTCCAGGCACCCGTATGCAAGAATCAACGTGCCAGACATCTAGAAGTGCGGAGAAGACATTCACGCGGAAATGAATTCAGGCAAGAACGTAACAGATGTAGCGATAACAACGTATGCCACTGGAGAAGAACAGGCACTGATGTATAGAGCAGCATCAACCGGGGTCTGTGCTTCCAAACCGGCAGCACAGTGCTGCGGGTAAAGGTGAAACCCGGAGGAATAACTAAAACACGGCGGTTACAGAAGCCCGGAGGTGGAAGTGTGTGGACGTTCACAGCGTGAAAGATTGGGCTTTCATGCAGTGACGCTTCGAAGTAATTATAGGATGCTAGCACATCATAGGTGCCGCGGCATGATTAGAACAGAAGCCGGAGTGATACAGCGGAACGGGTCTGGACGAAACAGCACCGGTGTCCACACTAGACTACAGACGTGCGGTGTCCCATTCGCCGGGTTCGAAACCACTTTGGTTCGCTGGGCGATGCACACGGCAGCAAAGCGAGCAACTCAAGCCGCTGAAACGTATAAGGCAAAGGTTAAAGAAACGACGACCCCTGACGTCACCATGCGAGATCGCTACCCTGCGAGAAGTTGAGAACACGCAACGGGAGACACATGCACGGCAACCCACGTGACACACATATAAAAACGTATATAAACACATAAAAAACCACTGTCGATATGCTGGTACGCCGAGAACAGTTGATCCGGGGCGTTGCGCGACGCAGCGAAGGCAACCGAGGCGACGATTTAAAGCTGTTAAAGCAGTGGATCCATCCGCTTCGAGAGGCGGTGAATGCGGGTAAAAAGAGATACGGTAAAATAGAAGACATGCTGCTGATGCGGCTCTAGCGATGGATGCGGGAGAAACGCAAAAGATGCAAGATCACTACCCAACCTGAAAATGTCAAAGACCCGACATGCTGATGGGCGGAACAGCTCTAATTTCGGTGCGCGAGGAGCGGTGGAAAAAGGGTCCCGTTCTGTTGCGCTAGTTTCGACAATGGCGCTCCTGGTTGCACAGCGCAATTAATCACGGCAAGAAGCGAAACAAAATGGTGTGAAGACATGCAGCTGGTAAAAAAGCCAGTGGTGCTGGCAACCTATCTGCGAGCAAATAAAGCTGGATGTGCTACACAGCACGCGATTTATCGCAGATGGATCCCGGATGCGATTCATAACACACATTCAAGGGACCCAGCTGCGACAATCCGCGTGCCAGACATTCAAAAGTTCGAAGAAGACATTTGCGAGGCCACAAATTCAGGCAAGACAGGTTAACTGAAGATGTACAGGTGACGACGTGCGCCACTGGGCAAGTACAGGCACCGACGGTGACATGTATATATGATCAGCACCAATCGGGTGCCTGTGCTTCCAGACTGGCAGCACAATGATGGAGGCAAGGATGGGCCCCGGGGGAATGCCTAAAACACGGCGGTCAGAGAAGTGTCAAGACAGTCACTGGGTAAAGATGCTACAGCCGGGCTTCGAAAGTATTTAAGCGAGGCGGCCACGTCGCAGGTGCGGTGGCACAGCGGCACGGGTCTGGACGAATAGGCCTCGGTGTCGATACCGGGGCTACGACGACCAGAGTACCATTCGCCGGATCCGAAACCGCGTCGGTTCGCCGGGAGATGAGCGCGGCAGCAAAGCGAGCAACACAATCTGAAACGTATAAGACAAGGGATGGAGAGACGGGGACCCCTGACTTCGTCAGAAAGGCTACCCTAAATGAAAGAGCGAAGACCGCGAAGTACAACAGAAGAACAGATCTGCTATCAGGCAACGCTAAAGTTAAACAAAGGCGCACGAATGTCGGGGCATAGGCGACCGTTATGAAGTAAAGAACACACATCCGGAGATCCATGCACCGCCATCCGCGTGCCACACACCAGGAAAAGTTTGAAGACCACTGTCGGTATGTGGCCCCGCGATACGTATGTGGTGCGGGTTGGGCTTTTATTTTATTCTATAGCCCTTTGCCTTTGTCGGTATGTGGGTACGCCGAGAACAGTTGATACGGGACGTCACGTGAAGTAAAGACAGGAGCCCCGTGACCATTCGAAGCTATAACGTTCATCTTAAGCGCAGAAAAAACAGTCCCTGCTTTTTTTTCTGCGCTTAAGATGAACGTTATAGAATACCAACTAGCCCGAACGCAAGCCCATTCTATGCTCTCAAAACCGGGGATCCATCCGCTCGACAAATGCGCACCTCATTCGGGAGGCGGTGAATGAGGGCAAGAAGAGACGCGGTATAGAATGGAAGCCATGCTGTTCGTGCGGTTGAAGCGAAGGATGGGGGAGATGCCGTTCACAAACAGCGCGGTAGTGAACAACGCGGTAGTGTACGGCTCCAGATACCACTAATAAACCTGAAAAATGGAAGAGCGGCGAGACGTCGATGATAGGCGTCACGTGTAAGTGCAAATGAACCTCGGGGACGCTTCTGCCGTCAACGCCGACGAGGATTCATTTACTCTACAAGAGCGCGGTCAGGAATGGCCAGCCCCGCAACACGCATACGCCGAATCGTAGAACGGGATCGATGCAGTAGTGGCTCACGCTATGCGCAAGAGATGCCCCGTGACGAGCACAAATCAACGTCGACAGGGCAACTCCAGCGACAGCGCAAGGCACATTTAGGCTGGGAGAGGGAGGGGACTGAACATACACGACGGTTGCGCTCAATGGACGTGCCTGACTGAAGGGACCCGACAGTGGGGATTAGCGCTAACAACGGGCAGACCGTATATGAACATTTAATGCAGCGTGCATCAAGGCAATGCTCTAAGGAAGCGAAGAGGACAAAGCGGGAACCCATCCTGAACTTTTTCCTACTAGAAGATAGCGCGGCATATTTCACACAGAAACATTAGTGGCACAAATTTCCAAGTTAGGGGCAACAAATCAACTACAGAAAATCTAGGAGTCGCCTGAGCAAACCACTCCGGAGAATTCAGAACGATGACGTGCCTTAACGCGACCTACTGAACAAGAAACGGAGCGGCTCAGGTCGCGAACATTACTTGAAGGTAGGCAGCACCCCGGGTCGCGACGAATCGGCCGTGAAAGGAAATCAACGCCACCACGGCCCGACTCGCCTCAACCCGAGTGGGTTTGGGTTGGAGGTCGGTCGAATGCAGCAAAACTCAAGCGTAACGAGTGCAGTCGACGACCCAGAGATGGATTCCAGCTGGTTTAGGCGTCTAGTGTCGTAGCGGATGGACCTCAGCGTCGTTGACTCATGAACGCCGACCGAGGGCCATTCGCTGGACAACGGAAACGCACAGAATCGCTCAGCACAGGGAAGACCAGCTCCACAAAACGCGCCCATCGGGGTAAGGGTCGGACATGCTAAATCATAGCGTATACGGTGAACATGCTCATTGAAAACAGGAAAAGGCGGGTCTCCTTGCAATTTGCCAAAACAAGGAAACATGCAGTTGCAGGACTACCACATGATCGACGCACGCGTGAGCCACTGAAGAAGAACGGGCACCGGTGATGTCATACAAGGCAGCACCATCCGAGTGCCCGTGCTTCGAAACTGGCAGCACATACTTTAAAAACCGCCAACGAGCCGAGAGGAGTCTGAAGGTACGAATAAGTTCAGCCCTAAAGGCACCAAAATGATCAGAATCGTGCTGCGGTGTAACCGTGCTTCTAAAAAAAGGTCAACGACCGACTCAACACGAAATGCAGAGGCTGAAGCAGCGAACATTACGGAAGTGGTGCAGCTCTCCGGGTCGTGGACGAATAAAGCCTCGTTACGACACAGAATGAACGTCACCGAGGCCCGATTCGCCTCGATCCGAGTTGGCTTGGGTTGGCGGTCGGTCGAATGCAGAAGACCTCGAGCACACGCATCCTCAGTCGAAGACTCCGAAAGAAGACCGCTGATGCTATGACAGTTGGTTTAGGCGTCACGTGTCTTAGCGAATGGGCCTTATCAACGTCCCCACATTAACGCCGGTCGAGGACCACTCACTGGACAACGGGAACGCGCAGAATCTTTCAGCGCATGGTAGGTGTTCAGCTCCAGTAAAGACACGCACCGAGATTGCGTCGGACATGTTAAATCGTAGAGTAAGGAGAGCATGCTCATTGAAAACACGAAAATGAGGGTCTCCTTGCAATCAGCTCAAAAGTCGCAACCGATGCGAATAAGCAAAGACAGCTACCAGCAAACAGCAGAAATGAACGGCGAAGTGACGCAGCGTCCAGGATACGGACAAATAGACCTCCTCAACGATAACTATAGACGTCGACAGGGGTTCTATTTGCCGGATCCGGGTACGCCTGGATTGGCCTCACCATCAAGTAGAAGCGACTGGGAAATAGGTGAAATAATAGATGGAGACAAGCAACGTCCGGGGTCTGGACGAATAGGCCCCGGTGTCGATACCACATCAACGACGGCCGGGGACCCATTCGCCGGATCCAAGCACGCTCGAGGCCACAATGCCGTTAAGGCAGACGAAGAGAAGAGCTACGCCGACGCAAACAAAAGCTCCGAATCCATACTTCGAAAACATGAAGCAAGATAGTGGAAATCAGCGCACGAATAGGCGCAGGTGAACCCCCATTAAATGAATTCTCCAATAGACATAACAGGGGACCCACCTACGGCAATCCGCATGCTAGGCTTGTGAAAGTCGTGGAG
Organism: Haemaphysalis longicornis; assembly: GCF_048455015.1. NCBI lineage: Eukaryota > Metazoa > Arthropoda > Arachnida > Ixodida > Ixodidae > Haemaphysalis > Haemaphysalis longicornis. The sequence goes on from NW_027526349.1 coordinate 64,921, forward strand.
GAATTTCACCGCAGATACCGGTTGAAATAGGGCGTCACCTGTCGTAGCGAATGGAGCCCGGTTGACGATTCAGACGTCGACGCCTACCGGAACCCATTCGCCCGATAAGTGCGACCGATGCAGGAGACGGGCTGAAACGAGCGAGAATCCGTTTGCACGGAAACCGGGCAGCTTGCAGACACGCAGTTGCAGCGCAATAACCAGGGATTAATCTACGCTGACCGGGGTAGCAGACAAACATACTACTATACGAGGGTGCGCCAGAGACAGGCCTGGTACACAGGGTAATGGGGAGGAGCGACACCAGACGATGGAGCGTCTCGTGTCGTAGGACATGGATGCTCGGTGGCGATGAACATTTAACGCCGACTGAGAACTCATCTCCTCGACAAGAGCGCGCATTGAAAATCACCTCAGGGAAGAGTGCCCAGCACAGAAACATACCGGGTCTCGAAAGCATGCACAATTACAGAAAGAGATTTCTCGGACAAAAGGGAAAGGTATCTTCCACGAAGAAAGCAACGGCTGAAATGCGACTATGACCCTTTGGAAAAAAGTTTTGCCGCCAAGCAGAGCACTACTATTCGCAGAGTCTTCTATCATGCAGATTCACCAGTACGACAAGAACAATCTACAACCAGAACTGAACAGCGAAATGTCAGAGAGCCTAACGAAGAAATTTCCGCCGCAGAATCTTACCAGCACTCGGTCTTCTCCCCTGGTGTACGCCTGTGGTACTGTGCCGAGCCTTGAAGACGCCACCCTTTATAGGGGTGACGGCCAGGCCCTGCCAAACCATCTCCTCCCCCTCAACTTCGGAAGGGAAAGCGGGAGAGCGTGCGCAAGTCTTCTAGCCGGAGAGACTGGTGTTCTCATTGGCTGCCGGTACGAGACCGGACAGAACGAAAGTCCAGCTAAGAGGTCACCACGAATCACGGGGTTCGGCTGTCAACTCCTTCACCTCCCTTTCCTCCAAAGCTGCCCTTTTGTTGTCTTTCCCCCCCGCTCCCTCACCTGCTACCCTCGCCCTTCCGATTTCTACCGGTGTCGTTATAGCTGCGACGGCAAAGATTCAGTGACCATTGCTTATGTATTTTTCTTTTCTTTTTTTCGTTTGCAAAGACGGTGCAGACTCGTGCTGATTAAAAGAGAAATAAGAATATTATACTTGCTAAATTTGAATTAACGAATAACGTAGGCGAGATGGCGCATGCCGTCACCACGATTCGACGGGGAGGTATTTAATCATCATCAATAGAGAGTTTTAGCAGTCCATTCGTTCCGTCGCGTACGTAGCTAGCGTGTTTACCGGGACCCGTCTGGGCACTTGGACATTCGTCACGGTAGGGGGATTAGCTTCTCCGGGCTGCCTTCACCATGTCCGCGCCTCCTCGCCCGTTCTCCTCTCGATTCCGCGCGCGCAGGCGCAGACCGGTCCCGGTAAACCCGGTAACAACGTAACGAACGGAACGGACGGACTGCTAAAACTCTCTATTATCATCATGAGGAGTCCCCGATACCGCAATTAATTCTCTTTAATGGCTGTCCCTACTTTGAGGCTTTGTTAAAATTACGGTTGATTTAAAGAGACATTAAACGGGCTGCCGCGAACAGCGTTGTGCTCCTACGTACGGTTAAATGAAACAAAAGATACCTCACCTCAAAAAAAAAAAAAAAGATAAACCGCGCGGTCGCACTGAACGTAGACCAAATGAACCGTAGTGTAAGGTTCAAGGAGCACTTTTGTTTTTGTTTGCCATTCCGTTCGAAAACCTGTAATGCATTAAAAGAGTGACTAAAACGCAAGTAAAGATTTGAGAAAAAAGTCGTAGACGCTATCGCTACCTGATTGGCCCGCTGACGTTGTTTTACGACGTGGGGAGACTCAATCATCGCACCACGAGTGCGACGTCTGTAAGGTGGCGTAAGCGCGAATGAAGCCTTTTTCTTCTGTAAAATGTTTTCGTGTCAGTATTAATCAAAGAAGATGATTATTACTTCCTCCTGTTGATCGTGGCAAGACTTTCAGCTGAGCATTGACGGTAGAGTCGGCTTTGACGCAAGGCGTTTCTGCCGCCCTAGATTCGTAGACGGGCACGAAAAATTCGCTGCCAAATTAAACCATTTTGAAGTATGTTGATCATAAGATAAGTACAGTGAAATCTTTTTGCCCTCGTGATAGCTGTGCGTCCAGGTTTGATGCGTTTTTTTATTTCTTTTAGCCCGTACTGCTTTATATGGTTGACGATGGGAAAAAGAATAGCCTAAATACATTATACCGGATTTTCCTGGTTCCGAGCACCCACCGACTTTCGTTCGAACCCGTGACGCTGCTCACATTCAATGTCAATAATTACGACCGTTCTTCTTTTTTTGGGGGGTCTCGGCCCACTCATCACAAGTCCACTCGTCAGAGGCCAACTCGTCACATGATAAGTGGTCAGGAATGCCAACTCGTCACAGGGCATTTCGTACGAGGAATTCTCCTATCACTGGAATATTCGTCACACGGGAAACTCGCATTACGAGCTTGTTTTGGAACGTTAAGGTTTTGTTTCCGCCTGCTATACGTCGTTCATTAAAAAAAATGATGTAGGCGAGTGAGTGGGCTTTCAATGTTTGACGTGGGAAGTTGGGCAAATATGCCGTCATACCGAGTTCGTTATATTAAAATGATAATTGCATTCGAATTTGTATTAAATAGCACGCAGAAAAAGTAAACAAAGCTCAGTGGCTATTACGTTTTGCTGTTGAGCCCAAGGACGCAGGTTCGGTTGCGGCGGCCGCTTTTCTGATGGAGGTGAAAAGCGAAAACTCCCGTGTCTTCGAGATTTCGGCGCACGCACATTAAAGATCCCCAGGTGGTCAAAATGAATTAGGAGCCCTCCACTACGGCGCGCCTCATTGCCTGCGTAGCGTCGGCGCGTTAAACACCCACAATCAATCAAGCCATCAAATAAACGATTTAAAAAAACCTAATACAGTGCGTGGTGGTGTGTCCTTCAGTGTTTACTATGAAAAAAATCCTTCATTTTAGCTATGGCTAGAGCCAATTTTTATTTTTATTTTTGTTCGCAGACTGAAAGTGGGGGTGCGGGTCGTATGCAAAGGCACGTTGTACGTGCGAAAATACGAAAGTATACCACCTCAACACCCCTGATGATCAGCACTTGAAGAAGTGCAGTGATCGCCCTGCCTTCCTGCCCCCCCCCCCCCCCCCCCCAAAAAAAAAAAAAAAAAAAAACTCTTTATGCACACATGCTGGGCGCACAGACCTCCACACGCCCTCCTAAACAGCCGTAACGAATTTACCATGTAGTAGCCAGCCTCAGACCGGCTTTCACCGCCAATTTCCGGTCTGGGCTTCCATGCTTTTGTCCGGGAACCGGCCCACTTGTCGCAGCCAACTCGTCCTAGGAAAACTGGTCATAGGGAAACTGGTCAAAGAGGGCATCTCGTTCGAGGTGATCCCGTGCCAGGAATAGTGGTAGCACTGACCTTCTCGTGCTAGGAAAAGTCGTCTCGTGGTTTCATTTTTGGCCGATGTCGAGGAAATGGGGAGAGGAAGTTAGTGGCTTCTAATCTTATAATTACTCCCAGGTTGACCTCTTGGCAGGTGGTGGTTGAAATGCTTTTTCTATTTTAACACATGTTCCTCTGTCCCCTTCTTATTTCCCTTCTTGTAGCCAAAAAAAAAAAATCACACTTTTTTACTGGGTAAGGGCTTTCTTTTCAAGTTTATTTTTTTTTCTTCTCCTTCCAAAAATATTCGTCACACTTTTCCTGTGGAGGGAGGGGGGGTCGACTTTTCCTTTCTTTTCTTTTTTTCTTTTTGCGTTATCTTTTGAAGCTTTTTGCCTGCTTGTGTATATATATATAAATAGGGTAAAATGTTGCCCTCTTGTTTGTTTGCAGGTGGTGCTTGAAATTGGCTTTTCGGTTTCAGCACAACTTCCGGTTTCTGCTTTTGCTTTTCTTCTCCTTCTAAAAAATATTCGTCACACTTTTTTTCTGTGAGTGTGTGTGTGTGGGGGGGGGGAACGAGCCCACTCGTCACAAGCCCGCTCGTCACCGGAAAACTCCTCATAGGCCAACTTGTCACACCGGCCCTTTGGTACAGTGCCATCTCTAGATAGGAACTCTCGTGCAAGGCGCCTTTTCGTCGCATGGATTTCGTTGCATCGGGGCCGGGTGAACAAATGCCTAGAAGTACTGACCGGAAATTGGAGTTGAAAGCTGGTCTGAGGCTGGTTTCTACAATGGTAAATTCGTTACGGCTATTTAGGGGGGCGTGTGGACTCTGTGTGACCAGCAGGTGTGCATAAAGAGCTGTTTCTTTTTTCTTTGGAGGGAAGGGGAGGGGTTGGAGAGGTCAGCGTGACCTGCACTTCAAGTGCTGATCGTCAGGGGTGTTGAGGTGGTGTACGTCCGTATTTTCGCGCTTATAACCTGCCCTTGCATACAACCCGCACCCCCACTTTCAGTCTGCGAATAAAAATAGATAAAAATTGGCGAAGCTTACACTAACTCCCGCAAGGCTTGAACCATAGCTAAGCCGGATGATTTCTTTCTATGTAAACACTGAATGGCACACCACCAGGCATTGCATTAGGTTTGAAATTGTTTATTTGTTGATTTGATTGATTGTGGGGGTTTAACGCGCCGACGCTAAACAGGTGACGGGGTGTGCCGTAGTGGAGGGCTCCGAATTCATTTTGACCACCTGGGAATGTTTAATGTGTGTGCGTCGAAATCTCGAACACACGGATGTTTTCGCTTTTCTCCTCCATCAGAAAAGCGGCCGCCGCGGCCCGGAATCAAACCCGCTTCCTTGGGCTCAACAGAGCAACGTCATATCCACTGCGCCACCGATGCGGGTAATTGTTTTTAAAAATAATAATCTTTATTTCAGTGCACTGAATACCTATTCGGGCCAGCCCAAGCCAAAAAAGTCTTGTGGGGCATTTTGTTAACATGTTTCGCTGTCGCTTTTCACGGTGGTAGTAGTAGTCATCGTCGAACAGCACCTTCCACGGCTCGCACGCAAATACCAAGATGTCAACGATCGCATCGCAAGAATCCTGGCTGATTACGACGGCTCAGCCCCAGTGGAATACTTCGGAATACTGCCCGCAACATCCGCTTCCGGTACTGATGAAGTGAACAACGTCGGAACCCAGCGTTGAAGACGCCTACACAACGAGACAACTGCAATAGTACAAATAGTACAACAGTACACAGCGAGTGCAATAAACATTTTTTTTATTTCATGTACACCCTGTTCACTGCGCCATTTATAACAATTTGTTTGCTTTTTATGCGTGTCATTAAATACAAATTTGCATGCTATTCTCATTTCAATATAATTAAATTCAATATATATGAATTCATGAATATATTAAATTCATGAATATCATGAATATCATGAAAATCATGAATACATTACATTAATATGAATATATTAAATTCAATATATATGACGGCATATTTACCTAACTTCCTACGTCAAAAACTTTGAAAGAACACTCGCTCGCCTACACCATTTTTAAATGGGTGACGTATAGCAGCAGGAAACATCGCTTTAACGTTCCAAAACAAGCTCGTAATGCTAGTTTTCCGTGTGACGAATATTCCGGTGATACGAGAATTCCTCGCACGAAATGCCCTGTGACGAGTTGGCATTCCTGACCAGTTTACCTGTGACGAGTTGGCCTATGACGAGTGGACTTGTGACGAGTGGGCCTAGACCCGTGTGGGGGGGGGGGGTCAACTTTTAAGTCCAGCCTTGACTTTCGCTCCCGTATATAGGTGATATGAGGACTAACAAAACGAAAGTTACCCAGCTTGACAGTCATCGTTTGTCAACAGGACTGAAAACAAAAGATCAAAATACAAAAAAGCGAGAACACAGAACGAAATCGCAAATCCGAATACAGCGCCGTCACTTAATTACCAAAAATAAAAAAAAACGTATTAGAAAAAACAGAACGGGCAAACTAAATCTAATATAAAAGACTCACGTCAATAGCTGAACAAAAAAAAAAAGATACGCTGTCTGGCTGGCGCGTTCCTGGAAGGCGACAAAGGAAACATTAAGGGTGGTGAATAGAAGGAGGAGTGTAAGAACGTTTACGCATAAGATGAGAATTATACAAGCTTCTGTACTCTCTCATTTGAACATGATAGGCGAAAAACGTAAATTTTGACGAGTTGGCCGAGTGTCGAGTTGCCCTAGGTTACGAGTTTCCCTAGTGCGAAATGGCCTATGACGACTTGCCCTATGTGACGAGTTCACCTATGACGAGTTGGCTGCGACGAGTTCACTTTTGACGAGTTCTCCTAGACCCCTTTTGTCCACCCGGCCGCGGTGTAACGAAACGCATGCCAGGAAAAGGAGCCTTGCAGGAGAGTTCCCATCTCTAGATGGCACAGTATTTTTAAAAAGGCCGGTGGGACGAGTTGGCCTATGATGAGTTTTCAGGTGACGAGTGACGAGGCGGCTCGTTCCCGCATTGCACACTAAACGGTCAGACGAAAGCCTGATTTGCTAGCCTGAGTACCCCAGGCTAGCAAATGCAGCACTGGCATTGTTGTGCTTATGTAAGCTGTGATGTCGAGAGAAATTTCTCCCAGCTGAGGTACGTTCAACGATCGGGCAGGTCTCGAATAGATACTGACATGTTGCGCATGCATATGATAATGTATGTGGGCATAATAAGTACGTGTAAAATATCTCTGACCAGCTTTTCGTGAATAACATGCGTCATTTCTGAGACGTTATTAATGCTAGTTACTGTCATCATAACTATTTATTTTCCAAAGAAAGACCAAATGTCGGAGACTATTTGATAAAACATCCTGATGTCCCCCGACTAGCAATCACCAATTTTAACGCATTAAATTTAGAAAGCTCGTGACACCTTCTGATAAATTAACTGAGTGTAGTACTTGGTAAATCTGTGGATTTAAACCCGAAAAAAAACCGTATTTTAAAATGGTTTCACAAAAAGCACAATTTCTCCCTGGTTATCAGCTTGAAAAATGGCACCCGATTTCTACCCCCCGGTTAAAACAAAAAATATAAGAAAAACCGAAAATACACTGTCTCGCGTTTTGAAACAAGTAAGCAGACCACCACAGCCCGATCGCCCTCTGACGTTACAGGGATGCAACCCTGGGTCGTAACATTGCAAAAGCTTGAAAACGTGGATTTCGCGTCGTCGCCATTTTGCGCGTGAACAGGCCTCTTCATTTTTTTTTTTTTTTTCCTGGAACCTACTGTCGAGTTCCTGGTACTGCCTGGATCCAAGACGGTCAGAAATCGCCGAAGACGTTCATTGCCCCCTTGCAGCCCCTCAGCTGTCTTTTCTTTCTCCGCGTGGTCACCACTCGACCCTCCCGCATCCGCTGGCTGAGCACGTGCCGGCCTCTTGTGCACCTGTCCCGCGCATTCCATCCTTCCCCGCTACCACCCTGTACTTGCTTCTAAACCGACACTCCCAAGCGTTCGTCAGCGCTTCTCTGAACAAGGCTTGGTCCCATCGCCACCCCTTCACCCGGCAGCAAAAAGGAGACCGAGAACGCAAAAGGAGTCCGAGAACGCACACATCTGCTTGAGGAGGAGATGGAGGGCGCGAAACTTGAAATTACCCTGACCTACCCAGCCTTTCAAAATGCAGCAAGAAATGAAAAATAAAAGAATGCCAGCCAAACTTTGGCTTTGCCAGGGCTGTTCGAAACAAAAGCGATCGGTGCCTGCACGCACGTGCCTCAAATTTTCGGTAGAGGTAATTTTATTACGCCCACGCGATTGCGACAGATTTCAAAGCGCGGCTCTGCTTCTGTGAGTAGAAAAAGCAGCATTTATCCTCCCCCTCTGAGAGGATAAATTTCGCAGTTGATTACAGCAACACGTAATCGAATTAGCGAATTGTTGATCTTTAATTTGAAGTAATTGATGCGTTACGAAATTACAGTAAAATGTAATTGAAAACAAGCAATTCGTTACTTGTAACGAGTTACCTGCGCCCATGGTTCCAAAATCAGTTGAACAAAAGCGCAGACCAGTGAATGAAAAAAAAAACGCGAAAGAAGAAGTTGTTGACTGGCTAGAAGGACGAATGGGAGCTTAAAAACTTGCGTATTTATCGAGAACACAGCTTCCGTCTAGCTGACTGAGAACGCTGCCAGAGCCCAAGGGATCACGACCGACCACTAGTAGGCGACACAGTTGGCAATCTCAATAAAGCTTACCTCCTCTCTATGTCTCTCCAAAACATAAAACGGGCGTTGCAAGGAAATGAGACAGGATAGAAAATTGCGCGAAAATCACAAATTGCGAATCGAGGGGAAAAGTAAGCGAACGTTTCCCCACCATTGTTTTAAGGCATTTCTACCGAATGACCGAAAAAGTGCGCATAAGAATGCGGGAAAGTGTGAAGTTGGCGAAAACCTAAATTATGCAGCAATGTACCTGTGAAAAAAAAAAAAAAAAAGAAACATCACCGCTACATGAACCGGTCAACTCCTCGGAGAAACGGAGTTAGGAGTTTATAAGGGTAAGCGCGAATATAATTCATAGCCATTATTTCATAGCCATTAAATGACTGGTCAGCGCGGGATCCGCAAGGCAACGAACGTGCAGGTTTATTAATTTTGAGACCTCTTTCGCCACAAGCTGACGGGGCCGAAGTTTCTTTTTCTATTGATATAATGTTTGTTCCCTCGTCTGAGAGAATTGCCGTGTGGCGATGACCTTGAATTTCGCTCCCTCCCTTTCTTCCTGCCTTGACTACCAGGGTTCTTTATTATTTTTTTTTTTTTTTTGCACTGAATGCCCACCAAGGGACCTTGTGTGCATTGTCCCTTGAGCCTCTAGACTTTCCAGCAGTTGGAATATCGTTCTAGAAACTGGGAACGGCGACGGGACCACCGGGCACCGGCTTGTATCGAAATGAACCGTGACGGACGGCAGGATTCTGTGCGGGAAAGAAGGCGAACACATGATCAGGCAGCAGATGCAGATGAAACGCGTTTTCCCGTGTGGGGGTAGAAAGAAGGAGGGATAGAGGGGGGATGTTGGGGTCACACGTGTTGGCAATGCACGGCGGCCTTGGCACTAGCAAGAAAGCGAAAGAACGCAGGGCTTTCCGGGAGTTCCAAGGAAGTACCGTGTTTTTCCTGACCCTGGCCACCACTTTACAAAATAGAACGTTCCTAATTATTTGCATTGAATGTGAACAGCGTCATGGGTTCGAACGAAAGTCGGTGGGTGCTCGGAACCTGGAGAATGCGGTACAATGTATTTAGGCTATTCTTTTCCCCATCGTTAACCATATCAAGCAGTACGGGCTAAAAGTAAAAAAAAAAAAAAAACGAATCAAACTAGGACGCAGAGCTTTCACGAGGGCAAAAAGGTTTAATTGTACTTGTGTCATGATCAACATACTTCAAAATAGCTTAATTTGGCAGCGAATTTTTCGTGCCCGTCTAGAAATCTAGGGTAGCAAAAACGCCTTGCGTCAAAGCGAACTCTATACCGTCAATGCTCAGCTGAAACTCTTGCCACGATCAACAGGAGGAAGTAACAATCATCTTCTTCGATTATTACCGACGCGAAAACATTTTACAGGAGAAAAAGGATTCGTTCGCGCTTACGCCACCTTGCAGTCGTCGCGCTCGTGGGGCGATGATTGAGTCTCCTCACATCGTAACACAACGTCAGCGGGCCAATCAGGTAGCGATAGCGTCTTCGACTTTTTTCTCAAATCTGTATTTGCGTTTAGTCACTCTTTTAATGGCTTACACGTTTTCGAACGCAATGGCAAACAAAAACAAAAGTGCTCGTGGAACCTTTCACTACGGATCATTTGGTCTACGTTCAGTTCGACCGCGCGGTTTATCTTTTTTTTTTGGGGGGGGGGGGGAGGGGGGGGGGCGGTGAGGTAGCTTTTATTTCATTTACCCGTACGTAGGAGCACAACGCTGCTCGTTCCAGCCCGTTTAATGTCTCTTTGAACCAACTGTAGTTTTAACAAAGCCTCAAAGTAGGGATAGCCACTAAAGAGAATCCATTGCGGTATCGGGGACTCAGCATGATGATAATGATGATGATTAAAGACCCCCAATTGTAATCGGGGTGACGGCATGCGCCATCTCGCCTACGTTATTCGTTAATTTAAATTTAGCAAGTATAATATTCTTATTTCTCTTTTAATCAGCGCGAGTCTAGGCCCTCTTTGCGAACAAAAAAAAAGAAAAATACATAAGCAGTGATCATTAAATCCTTGCTGTCGGAGCTGTAACGACACCGGTAGAAATCGGAAGGGCGAGGGTAGCAGGGGAGGACGCGAGTGGAAAGGATAACAAAAGGGCAGATTTCGAGGAGGAGGGGGGGTGGGGGGGAGGAGTTGACACCTGAACCCTGTGACCCGTGCTGACCTCTTAGCTGGTCCGTCATTCCGGCCGGTCTCGTACCGGCAGCCAATGAGAACACCAGTCTCCCCGGCTAGAAGACTCGTGCACGCTATCCCGCTTTTCCTTCAGAACTTGAGGGGGAGGAGATGGCTTGAGAGGTCCTGCTCGTCACCCCTATAAAGGGTGGCGTCTTCAAGGCTCGGCACAGCACCACAGGCGTACACCAGGAGAGAAGACGGAGCGCTGGTAAGATTCCGCGGCGAAAATTTCTTGTGTAGGCTCTCTGACATTTCGCTGTTCAGTTCTGGTTGTAGTTTGTTCTAGTCGTACTGGTGAATCTGCATGACAGAAGATTTTTGCGAATAGTAGTGCTCTGGCGGCAAAACGTTTTTCCAAAAAGTCAGAGTCGCATTTCAGCCGTTGCTTTCTTAGTGGAAGATGCCTTTCCCTTTTGTCCGAGAAATCTCTTTCTGTAATTGTGCATGCTCTCGAGACACGGTATGTTTCTGTGCTGGGCACTCTTCCCTGCGGTGATTTGCAATGCGTGCTCTTGTCGATGAGATGAGTGCTCGGTAGACGTTAAATGTTCATCGCCACACGGCATCCATGTCCTACGACACGAGAAGCTCCATCGTCTGGTGTCGCTCCTCCCCATCACCCTGTGTACCAGGCCTGTCTCTGGCGCACCCTCGTATAGTATTATGTTTGTCTGCTACCCCGGTCAGCGTAGATTAATCCCTGGTTATTGCGCTGCAACTGCGTGTCTGCAAGCTGCCCGGTTTCCGTGCAAACGGATTCTCGCTCGTTTCAGCCCGTCTCCTGCATCGGTCGCACTTATCGGGCGAATGGGTTCCGGTAGGCGTCGACGTCTGACTCGTCAACCGGGCTCCATTCGCTACGACAGGTGACGCCCTATTTCAACCGGTATCTGCGGTAGAATTCCTCCACGAATGGGCTAAAGACTTTCACAAACCTGGCGTGCGGATTGCCGTAGGTGGGTCCCCTGTTATGTCTGTTGGAGAATTTAATGGGGGTTCACCTGCGCCTATTCGTGCGCTGATTTCCACGACCTTGCTTCATGTTTTCGAAGTATGGATTCTGAGGTTTTGTTTGCGTCGGCGTAGCTCTTCTCTTCGTCTGCCTTAATCGCATTGTCGCCTCGAGCGTGCTTGGATCCGGCGAATGGGTCCCCGGCCGTCGTTGATGTGGTATCGACACCGGGGCCTATTCGTCCAGACCCAGGACGCTGCCTGTCTCCTGCTTTTGTTTTACCTACTGTCCCAGTCGCTTCTGCTTGATCGGAAAGCCAACCCATGAGTACCCCGATCCGGCCTTCTCGACGTCTATAGTTATCGTTGCGGGAAGTCTATTTGTCCATATCCTGGACGCTGCGTCACTTCGCCGTTCATGTCTGCTGTTTTCGAGTAGCTGTCTTAGTTTATTCGCATCGGTTGCGACTTTTGAGCTGATTTCAAAGAGACCCGCTTTTACACGTTTGCAATGAGCATGTTCTCCACATAGGCGACGATTTAGCCCGCCTGAACATAATCGCGATGGGCGCGCTTTGTGGAGCTGGACTTGCCTCTGCTACAAGATTCTGCACGTTCCCGTTGTCGAGAGAATGGTCCTCGATCGGCGTTATGTAGGGACGTTGATAAGGCCCATTCGCTACGAAACGTGACGCCTAAACCAGCTGTCATGGCATCTGCGGTTTTTTTTTTCGTAGTGTTCGACTGAGGATGCTTGTTCTCGAGGTCTTCTGCATTCGACCGACCGCCAACCCAAGCCCACTCGGATCGAGACGAATGAGGCCTCGCTGACGTTCATTCTGTATCGTAACGAGGCTTGATTCGTCCACGACCCGGAGAGCTGCATCACTTCCATAATGTTCGCTGCCTCAGCCTCTGCATTTCCTGTTCCATCGGTCCTTGACTTCTTCAGAAGCACGGTTACACTGCAGCACGATTCTCATCACTTTGACGCCTTTAGTGCTAAACTTATTCGTGCCTTCATACTTCTCTCGGCTCATTGGTGGTTTTTCATCCCTGCGCTGCCAGTCTCGAAGCACGGGCACTCGGTTCGTGCTGCCTTGTATGCCATCACCGGTGCCCGTTCTTATTTAGTGGCTCATGCGTGCATCGATCATGTGGCAGGCCTGCAACTGCATGTTTCCTTGTTTTGCCTGATTGCAAGGAGAACCGCCTTTTCCTGTTTTCAATGAGCATGTTCACCGTATACGCTATGATTTAGCATGTCCGAGCCTTATCCCGATGGGCGTGTTTTGTGGAGCTGGTCTTCCCTGTGCTGAGCGATTCTGCGCGTTTCCGTTGTCCAGCGAATGGCCCTCTGTCGGCGTTCATGAGTCAACGACGCTGAGGTCCATCCGCTACGACACGTGACGCCTAAACCAGCTGGAATTCATTTCTGGGTCGTCGAGTGCATTCGTCACGCTTGAGTTTTGCTGCATTCGACCGACCTCCAACCCAAACCCACTCGGGTTGAGGCGAATCGGGCCGCGGTGGCGTTGATTTTCTATCGTAGCGCGGCCGATTCGTCGCGACCCGGGGTGCTGCCTACCTTCTTTAATGTTCGCGACCCCAGTAGGTCGCGTTAAAGCACGTCGTCGTTCTGAATTCTCCGGGGTGGTGTGCTCAGGTGACTCCTCTTAGATTTTCTGTAGTTTTCTCGTCCATCTCTTGTTGGTTTGTTGCCCCTGACTTGACAAATTGTGCCACTAATTTTTCTGTCTGAAATATGCCGCGCTACTTAATTCTAGTAGGACAAAGTTCAGGATAGGTTCCCGCGTTGTCATCTTCGCTTCCTTCGAGCATTGCCTTGATGCACGCTGAGGTAAATGTTCATAAACGGCCTGCCCGATGTTAACGCTAATCGCCACTGTCGGATCCCTTCCTTCGGGCGCGTTCTTTGAACGCAACCGTCGTGTACGCTCAGTCCCCCCGCCTAAATGTGCCTTGCGCTGTGGCTGGAGTTGCCCTGTCGACGTTGATGTGTGCTCGTCACGGGGCACCTCTTGCGCATAGCGTGAGCCACTACTGCATCGATCCCGTTCTAGGAATGCCTGGCGTACGACAATTGGTATGTCCTTGGTGCGTGTTTTCGGCGCATGCTTGTTGCGGTGCTGGCCATTCTTCATCTGCAAGTCCTAATACTGCGCTCCTGTAGAGCAAATGAATCCTCGGTCGGTGTTGGCTGCACAATCGTCACCGAGTTTCACTTGCTGGCGCCTATCATCGACCGTTCGCCGCTCGGCCATTTTCAAGTTTATCAGTGGTTATCGTCTAGAACCGTACCCCGCCGCGCTGTTTCTGAACGGCATCTTTGGCATTTCTTCCGCATCCGTCGCTTCATCCGCACGAACAGCATGGCCTACATTCTACACCATGTCTCTTCGTGCCCCCATTCACCGCCTCCCGAATGAGGTGTGCATTTGTCGAGCGCGTGGATCCCCTGATTCGACGGCTTCGAATCGTCACCGGGGCTCGCGTCGTTATGTCACGTTACGTACCATATCAACTCTTCTCCGAAAGTGGATGTGTGGCACGTGGATGTCCAGTTGTGTTGATCGCCCAGCGGATCCGGCGAATGGGACCCTGGTCGTCGTTGTCTGGTATCGACACCGAGGCCTATTAGTCCAGACCCGTGCCGCTGTGCCACCGCACCTCCGACGTGGCCGCTTAGCTTAATTACTTTCGAAGCGTGACTGTAGCATCTTTATGCGGTGACTGTCTTGACACTTCTATAACCGCCGTGTTTTTGGTATTCCCCCGGGTCCTATCCTTGCCTCCATCATTGTGCTGCCAGTCTGGAAGCACAGGCACCAGGTTGGTGCTGGTCATTTATAATGTCACCGTCGGTGCCTGTACTTCCCCAGTGGAGCACGTCGTCACCTCTACATCTTCACTTAACCTGTGGTGCCTGAATTTGTGGCCTCGAAAATGTCTTCTTCGAACTTTTGAATGTCTGGCACGCGGGTTGTCGCAGCTGGGTCCCTTGAATGTGTGTTATGAATCGCATCCGGGATCCATCTGCGATGAATCGCGTGCTGTGCTGCACCTCCAGCTTTATTTGCTCGCAGCATATCTTCACTCCGTTTTGTTTCGCTTCTTTCAGTAGTTCATTGCGCTGTGCAACCAGGCCCACCCTTGTCGAAACTAGGGCAACAACAGAACGGGGCCACGGGTCCTCGCGCACCGAAATTAGCTGTTCAGCCAATCAGTATGTCGGCTGTTTGGCATTTTCAGGTTGGGTAGTGATCTTGCATCCTTTGCATTTCTCCCGGATCCATCGCTTCAGCCTCGTCAGCAACATATCTGCAGTATTCTGCAGTATACTATTCTCGCTTTGCTGCCGCGTGCATCGCACAGCGAACCAAAGCGGTTTCGTATCCGGCGAATGGGACCCAAGTCGTCTTTGGTCTAGTGTAGACACATGGGCCCATTCGTCCAGACCCGTTCCGCTCTATCACTCCGGCTTCGGTTCTAACCATGCCACGGCACCTACGACGTGCTAGCCGCCTATTATTACTTCGAAGCGTCACTGCATGGATGCCCCATCTTTAACGCTGTGAACGTCCACACACTTCCAACTCCGGGCTTCGGTAACCGCCGCGTTTTAGTTATTCCTCCGGGTCCTCCCTTTACCCGCAGCACTGTACTGCCAATTTGGAAGCACAGACTCCGGTTGATGCTGCTCTATACCCCAGTGCCTGTTCTTCTTCAGTGGCGCACGTGGTTACCTCTACATCTGTTACGTTCTTGCCTGAATTCATCGCAGCTTCAATGTCTGCCTCGCACTTCTAGGTGTCTGGCACGCTGACTCTTGCAGAGGGGTGCCAGGAATGCGTGTTATAAAAATCGCATTCAGGGTCCGTCTGCGAGGATTCGTGTGCTGTGTTGCACCTCAAGCCTTATTTTCTTGCAGATACATTGCTAGCACCACTCGCTGTTTTACCAGCAGCATGTCTTCAGTTCGTTTCGTTTCTAGTGATAATTTATTGTGCTCGACAACCGGGCGCGCACTAGTCATAGCGCAAAAAAACAGGACGAAAGAGCGCGAGTACAACGGACCGGCCCCCTTCGGTACGACAAGCCGTGCGCCACTGTAGGTGTTCAGCCGAATAGCACGTCGGCTGTATAGGTGTCATGCGGATTGGCGTGGATGGGTACCTGGTGCGAGTGTTCTAAAATTCATAACTGGTACACATACACGCCTATTTATGTGTCCTATTCCACTGTTCCCGTCGTTTGCAAGCAAAACTAGCATGATTACTAGCGGGATGTCCTTTGGAGGCTTCTCTTTTTTTCCGACCGAAAGCATGCCTGAATGTCGGTCATATGTTCCGGCCAGCTTGCTTCCCTCTCGCAACTTCGCTTGGCCGTGCATCAGACGGTAAACGTGCATTTTCGTTCAAGCGAGCAAATCGTGTGTGCTCGATTTGCTGCTTGATTAATCTCTCCGCTAAGAAAACCCAAGCATGCTCGGATCCGGAGAATGGGACTACAGTCGTCGTTGATCTCCCATCGACACCGTTGCCCATTCGTCGAGACCCAGGACGCTGCGTCACTTCGGCTTTTGTTCGCCTCGGCCGCGACATGTCCTCTCGCTTTGTCCGTAGGGTCATCCAGGTTCCCCTTGCATTGCGCCGGCTCGTCGACGGAAACTTTTCTTTGCCGCTCTTGTAATTGCCGTTTTCCTGCCTTTCCAGCCGGTTGTGGTCATGGCCCAGGAGTGGGGTGCCTTATGAATGGTGTCATCCTTGGCTGGACCCCGCATGAACGTCTACTGCGGGGACACAGTGATGCCAGTCTGGACGCACGGGCGCACGGCTGATGTTGACTTGCTGAGGCCCGTTCGTCAGTAGTGGTGCACGAGGTCAGCTCTGCATCCAGGCTCCTTCACTTGGTCCGTGTACGCCATCGCGGTCTTCTCTTTCGCATTGCATCCCCTACTGTCTAAAGAAAACCATACTTTCGTGCCAATAAAGATTTACTTTGCGGGAATGTTTTGTTTGTTATTATTTTTGGCGTCTGCCCTGGCGTGGCGACTGCCACCGCAATAGCGTGTGCGCAGGTTTAAGTTAGCGTGACATGCGGTAGTTTGTATCGAAATAACTTGAATGATGCAGGGCCCCATAGTTGATATATCGTGTGCTGTTTAAGGTGTTTACGCTTAAGCTGACAGGATGATCTGGCTTGGTCATCGTGTGGCTTTGACAGAAACACCCCAAAAAACATTTCTTGTTCACCACTGGTGCAATGCACAAACGTTTTTTGTTTGTGTGTGTGGGGGGGAGGGGGGTGTTGGGTAGGTTTAGACAATCGATGGTTTATATAGTTTAAATGTAGATCATCGTACGATCCATTCGAACAGACAAGATTGTTTACGTAGACAAGACGCCTAATTCAGTAAAAGCTTGTTAATACGAACTTAGGTCATTCAAATTTACGGATAATTAGAGAGAGAGAGTAAATACTTATTCGTCACACGGAGACTCATGTTGGGTTATTAGAAGTGTGCGATTCGGTCCGCCCAACAGGGCCGTGGCCAGGCATGTTTTTCGGATAGGGAAGGGAGGCACTTGAACCTCCTCCGCTCTTGAAAGAAAAGTGCCACTACTTCCATTTGAGGATGGTGCCTAAATTCAGTAATTATTTTGGGTTAAAATGTACGCATTCAAATTATGCACGATTCTACATATATTCTATTCTATAGATTCTATATAGAATATATACGACCGATTGGTCTTAATATTGCTTGATAAAAACAAGAGAGCAGTACTCGGCTAGCGCTACAAATAAAAGAAATACGAACAATAAAGAGATGGCTTTTCCTGTGGCGCACACTGACTTCCCCTAGCCAGTTATCACATGGCGTTGCGTCATAGGCAAATTGGTAACAGGCCGATTCGTAACAGTGGAACATTCGTCATAGGCCGGTTCGACAAATTGGGAAGTTCGTCATAGGTGCGACAAAACGAATGTTGACGGTTTTTTTTTTAAATCAAAAAGGGCATATGGGTCCCAGCGAAGTAGATAGGAACCTCAACGACTCAAAAGAGGCATTCAATGCAAAAGGCGGACAGGAAGCACAAAAAGAAAATGGCCGCGTATCTGTTCCTTTCGCTGCAAATGTCGACGAAAGACGATTGTCGACTGGCGCCCCTGCCAAGTAAATGCCTCCCTTCTCGTTCCCGCTCACCTCTCACGCTGTTCCTCTCCCGCCTCCTTCCTCCCAAGATAACAGGCTAGTGGTTTGCTCAGGTCGATTTAAATTTACCGCGTTCCACTGCTCCAAGTCAGGTGTCTCGATACCACCCTACTACAACGTTTATAAATACATGTTGCCCTACTCCACGAGCGTTCCATTCGGAGAGGGAGCTGAACCTCGGTCAGCCACTTAGCCCCAAAAACATACACGGACATCTTATATCATTATCGCCGGGAGCGCCTCCTTTACCCTCCTCTTCACCCATCACTCAATACCCAAGACTCCCGAATCTGGCGCCGAATTCAAACGCAGACTTACTACAACATGGCAATTTTACATCATATTTCACCGACTGTTTTTCCCTACAACTGCACAACATGCAATACCCCAAACACCACCTATCACCTCGTATGGGAGTGCGGCAAACATCCCAACCCAATTTCATCACCTACATTAGAGCAGCGGGAGCACAGGCTGACCAGCTTCCAGCTCGAGGATCAGGAGTACCTGATCTCCCGGGCGAGGGCTGCTGGGGCGCCTGAAGGCGGCCTGGACTGAGGCCACCACCCACTCTACTTTCCCCCTCCTCTTTCCCTTAGAAAAATAAATGTTATTCCTCCTCCTCCTCAGCAAATAAGGCGTCGTCGGACGCCGAACGAAAGCAGAGTGAGCTACAAAAGGTATGATCTTTCAGTTAAGGAAAAAAGTTACTCCACCTTTAGCGTCTCTTCAACATCACCAAAACGGCGGAACACGGGAGGGAGAAGTGCCAAAGCCAGTTTATTTATTCCTCCGCAAAAAAGTTATTGCAATAAAAATGTTACAACAAAAACATTTATTCTGACTGCATGTCCTTTTAACAGAAATAACTTAAGCCACAGATTATTTACACCGAATAAGATCATTTTAATAACTAAGACAACAAGATTGTGGCCTGCCTCTGCGCCAGATGAGCCTCTTAAGTGAGAGAATTTGCGAAATGGGATTTTAATTGTCTAACAAGGTTCGGTTGTAAAACAGAAGGTAGAGGAGGACGATAAACTTTATTGAGAGCATCGTAATGGGGTGTGGGGTCCTCAGTCCAGGACTCTATTGGAGACACTGCCGCCACGGTCCTTTCCACCAGCCTAAGCTGGGAATCGAGATCGGAGCTGGACAGCTCCCTCTCCCAATGCTCACGGGAAGGGTGCGTGATTCTTTGAGTCCTAGGGTTTGCCGAACACTCCCATACCATGTGGTACAGGGTGCCCGGGGTAAGAGTGTATTTGTGCACAGCGGGAAGTATATTGCGTTGGATGAAGCAAGTGGAGTTTGGTCGGATGAGGAAAGGTATTTTTTTGGGGGTGCCGACGGCAGTGCTCCTTTGGTTAGTGTCCTTTGGTTAGAGATTCATGAGCGGGGGGATAGATCATTCTTTGGTACTTATAGTACTCCGTTATCTCTTGATATGCAACCAGAGGACACGCAGACTCTAGCCAACACCCTCGTGTTGCCGGGTGGAATAGAAGTTCAAATAAGGAATATCGGAATTTGTTCTCCTAAAGCGTGCTCTCACGGATGACAGGTGGACATAAGGTGAAGCCAGCTTTGCGGGAAAGGCGAGACAGTTCAGTTTGCCACTTCCGACGCAAAACTACGGTGTTTTAAAGAAAAAATTAAAAAAAAGATCGTTGCAAGAATTGGTGTACTGCCCCTCCGGGGCAACTTGCCTACGCCATCATGTGCTGCTCAGATATTCAGAGATAGGTTCGTTAGCTTAACGCGTGTACTTAAAAACTTTATCAGAATTTAGCTTTTCAGTCAACGCTTCTTGCGAAGCATTTAGGGCTGTAAGGGAAGAATTAATGAATGAATAAATGAATCGCACTATTGGAAACGAGTTCCTAGGTCCTGGCTGGACATTGGGGTCACGGACTAAGAACAAAAGAAAACGTTCATGGGGCCAAGATCAAGGTGCGAAGAGTAGGTTTTCTAGATTCCTCGCAGGGCATGGCATCCTCATACTGAAATTTCCCCCACTTTATTCAGTACAAGGTCACCTGGAGCGCTGACATGTATGTATGCATGTATGTATGCATGTATGCATGTACAGGGTCTTACGACGATAATTGGAACACTTTTAATTTTTTTCCTGAACAAACCACTGTTCTGTTCGCACTCAAACTTCGCACGAAGGTGTGAGCTTCTTTTGTAGCGCAAGCTACACTAGGTTACCTCGGGCAGTGATCTTGGGGTGACCAGTTTTGCCCTTGAGCGTTAGAGGTCAAACCACAACCCCTTCCGCAAGCACCTGGCACGCAGCAGCGGCCCGATAACGGGGAGAGATGGGCGGAAGTGGAGAGATAGGCGTAAAGGGAGAGGAGACGTGCGCGGGACATGGCGGAGGAAGGCGAGGAGGCCGCCGCCGCAGCGATAAGTGCGCGCCACTAAAGAAGGCCACGAGGCCACTTGCTTCGCAGAACCGTGTGCGATAGAGGAAGACGAACATCCAGCTGCGGTCCCTCGTCCAGCGGCGAGGCTAAAACAACGTCGTGAGGCGAAAAAGAGGAAAAACGCTGCCGTTGCGTACTGCTTCGTTACCTTCAAGTCTTGCGCATTAGCGTGAGCTTCCTTCATTTCTTTCGCTTTGTATGCCGCAGATGTTCGGGCACCCCCTCTAGGGTTCCTTCGAAACAAGCGTTTGCATTAACGTGGAGTGTTCGGTCAGCTGTGCCCTTGGTGCAGAGAATGTCGGTTTAGCACTCATGAATCGGGCAGCTATTGGTGAAGTTAGTAATAGACATGCATTGAGCTTTTCATTCGTTATGAAGCACACGAAGAAAAATTCAGTGCCATTCTATTCCGCGCAGACGGATGACCAGCAGAGCTGGTCCTGGGTTATTGGTTGGTCACAAACTCCCGCTCAAACCGCGCCGTCACTCCAGGGTAAGCGTTCAGCTGAAAAGTAGCCGTGCCGACGTCTTGCGTTTTGGGCCTCGCATTACTGGGGGGTCCCGAAGAACATCGCGCTTACGCTTGGCGACTGCGGCCCGATCGTGGTCGGTGGTTTCCTTCCGCGGCGTTCGCGGGGTTAGCGTATTTTTTCGGTATAACTAGATTTCACTGTGAAACACATGATGTGGGGAAGCCAGCCTATTAAGAGCAAGCTGACACAGAGCAAGCTGACACCGAAGAGCAAGTAACACCAGGAACAACGACGTTACTTACCTCTTTATTCAGAACATAAATGCAAACAATTTTTTCGCCTATGGGAAAATGGCAGCCGAGTTCGACGTGCGATGCGAGCCAGTTCGAGCTGATCTTTGAACGACGGCGCCACCTGTGGTATGCAGAGCGAAAGGGTCAATGGGTATTCACGCTCCTTACATGGCAGAAAGGAGCCAAATGAGGTAGCAGACGATCAGAAAAGTTAAAGCAAGTGAGGACACATATCCATGTTTATTGGCAACGACGAGCTGTAGGCATATTTCATTATGATTGGTATCAGCGGTTATTTGTGATTATAGTAAACTAGAGACGAAGGGGATTTTATGATCGTCTGGTACCCCATTTGGCTCTTTCCTACCGTGAATCCACATCGTCCATTTCGCTTGATTGTGGCTCCATTTTTTTTTGTACTGCTAGGCGTTAGCGACAGGTGAAATAGGCCAGAGTGCCAGATGCCCCCCTGCTGCGGCGTTCACGGTTCCAGGCACCCTAGAATAGGCAGAACCAATGTTGAGCCGTCGAGCTGGCGTGGCGTAAAAATTAAATTTTCTAACCTAATCCAGCAGCTGCCACAACGAGTACAGAACGCGAAGTGAAAACCCTTACGAAAATGCTATGTATGGCCATATATAAAAATTGCCATATATGGCCACGTCAGGAATTGGGCATATGTGGCCATATATGGGTGTGCCATATATGGCCGTATATGCCAATTCCTGACATGGCCATATATGGGTGGGGCCATATATGGATCTAGGCCATATATGGCCTTATCTCGTCCATTTTAAATCTCTGTAAACATAATGGGGATTTAAGAAGCTTTGTAAGTGAAAACCAGGAACTGGTTTTAATGTAGCGCCTTGTTAAAGAAGGGAAAACATTCCGAGCTGGTCGATGATCACGGATCCGAAGGTGTTTCTACCCCTATTGGCGCACCATGGCAGCACCGCCTCCACATCGTTTTGCCCTCAAATTTTCCCTGGCAGATAAAACTCTATCGGAGACACGGGTTCGACCCCCGGCCATGGTGGCTGCTTTTCTGATGGAGGCGAAAAGCTAGAACGCCCGTGTGTTCGAGATTTCGGCGCACGTTGAAGATTCCCAGGCGGCGGTCAAAGTTAACCCGGAGTTCCGGTATATCGCGTATCGAAAGAGTTGCGCGTCTGAATGCCACATGCCGCGGGTTCCAGTTCGACAGGAAAGCCCGCTTTCAGAGCTGCGCACAAGACCCCGTATCCTATCAGTTCTGCTCAACTGAGCATCGGGGGTTACGGAAGCGGCAGCACCGGCGGACGCTCAGCTGACAAGCAGCCGCCGACTATCGTGCGCCAGTTTTGTCCGTGCCGCAGCCTCCTCGCCGCTGCCGCTGGCGCGACGGCCCGGCTGCAGCTCCTACATGCGAAACAGGTGGCTTTCCCGCATGACCTGGAACTCAAGATGGCGGATGGACGCGCAACCCTGCTCCCTTAGGGAAGCTATATACAGGAACTCTAACCCGGAGCCCTCCATTACGGCGTGCCTCATCGCCTGTGTAGCGTCGGCGCGTTAAACCTCATAATCAATCAATAAACAAAACTCCACGGGATCCTGATGTCCGGCCCCAGTCCTTCGCGTTCAAACCGGCTGGGTACACCCACTTTTTTTGTGGAAATGAAATATTAAAGCTCATTCATTAGCGATTTCTTAGTTTTGTTTTTCTCATCATTATTTGGGGACACATATCCTTATTCTGCTTAACCTTGGCTTCAGAAGTTGGCCAATTAGCCCGTGTTATGCATGCTTATAAGATAAATGATCGAATTCTAACCTTGTAGTCGATAAGGCATATTCAAAGCGACTTCATCGAAAGCGGCGTTTTAGTTTAATTCTGAGGTAATGGACTGACGCCCGTCGGTTTCACACTGCGAGAGAGAGGGGGAGGACTATTTAATGGCTCTGGCGATGCTTGCCGAGCTGTTCCACATATGAAAAATCCACCAGTACAAAAAATCAGTATACACCATCCTACTTTATTTGTAGTGCACTTCGATAAAAAAAAAAGACATTTTAAATGGACAGATGTATACAGTATAGAGATAAAGCAGAACATTCCGCCTCCTGACGGGAACAAGAAGCGAGCACAGAAGAAGAAGAAGTGAGTAGAAGAATTCTTTAGGCACCGACATTCAGTGAACAAGAAGACAGCAGAACAGCATTGTACAAACTTCAGTGTGCTGTTAATCCCTGCTGCCAAGTACAGGCGGGCCAAACAGTCTTTAACTCCGGCAGAATACTCGCAGTATCTTCATTCCTTGCTTGAAGTCTTGGAGAGCCGAAAGCAATCCAGCGCTTGCTAACTCCCATCCTGGCAGCGACGACGAGATAGTGGATGAGCTTGAAGACAAGTACATTGGCACAACTGTACCTCCCGTGCCTCCTCGCACATGCGCTGGCCGTCCCAACCCTGCGCTGGACAACCCAATGACGACACAGGATGTCTGGCAGGCACTTCAAGTCCTGACCTGCGACAGCACTCCGGGCAAAGACAAGGTCACTAACAAGCTACACAGGCACCTCGACAACACAAGCACTGGGAACGGGGCGCAATACCGGCTCAATGGAAACCAGGCAAACCTACGAAGTTGGACACATTGCGCCCCATATCGCTAACGTCGTGCGTGAGGAAGCTTTTTGAACGTGTGATCCTCGCCCGCCTACAACCATGCTTAGAAGCTTAAGAAATTTGTCCGCACACAAAGTTCGGCCTCCGGCCCCATCTGTTAACTCATGGCATCCTCCTCCAACTAAAGGAAGACGTCTTGGAGCACATTTCCTTTCACTCCTCCAGGGCTATCCTCGCTCTAGATATCAAAAGAGCGTTTGACGATGTGAGCCACGACGTTACACTCGGAAACCTTAACGACACTAACTGGGGAAAGCGAATGTGCCAACGCATTCAGGCATTCCTCACGGATCGCACGGCTACTGTAGACAACGGACCACTACTAACGGCCCTTCAAACCATGCCCAACAAAGGAACGGAGCCTAGGCTTCCTTCTAAGCTTCCAGCTTTGCCCACCATTATTCAGTATAGCTATGATAAAGCCCCCCGAACAACTTAACACCTTCCCAGGGATAAAACATGTGCTCTACGCAGATGACATCACGATTTCAAGTACTGGTTGATCAAATCAACTACTGGTTGGTCAGAAGGCGACATGCAGGATGCTCTGCCGGAAGCCGCGGACGCAGTCCAACAGTACGCCAGTATGCGCGGTCCCAGTATGCGCGGTCCGCAGTCCGAGCTCATCATTCTGAGACGCAAGCCACGTACGTGGTAAGCCACTAGAACCTTCCACGATACAAATACGCTCCAGGGTAGCGACATCCCCATAGTCCCGACCCCATAGTCCCGACCATAGTCCCGAGCTGGTGCACGCCCTGGTTGTCAGCCGCGTGGTGCACTCTACCCCTTACCTATCGCTAAAACCAAAAGAAATGGACCAAATTGACATTTAAGCAAGCGGTAGGCCTCCCTCCTCACACCACCACTAGCAAGATGGAAGTGCACGGAGTGCACAAGATGCGAAAAATCATTGATGCCCACCTCATCAGCCAACTAGAGCGGTTCAAAAAAACTTCGACCTGCCGCCCGGGGCTGAGGCAGCTGGGCCGCTGGGCTACCAGATAGCGGACGCCAGCCAACGTTTTTAGATTAGCTCAGTTGGCAAACTGCGCCTTGGGAGGCGGCACCATTTTGTCGCCATTCCGAGAGGTGGCGCTGGCGTTGCGTTGAGATTAAGGTCCCTAAATCAGGGACCTTAGTTGAGATTAGAGAGTAAGCTATATATATATATAGCGGTATTTTTAGCGGTATTTTTGTAACAGTATTTATCGACGTACCCCGGTCTAGTCTAGGCCGCTAAATTACACCACAGTGGGAGGCTGGAGCAGGAGCAGTAATAGGAACCAGACCACGAGGGAACTTGTTGAAACTGCAATGATTGAAAGAGCTGGTGATAACTCTGTCAGTGTGCCCTCGTTAGCTATCACGCCAAAGGAAATCGCATTCTTGGAGGCCAGAGAAAAGTGGATGTGGCGATAAATTTAGTGACGCAATAACAGTTTGACAGGCTGGGCATCCTTCTCTTCTTATCTCTTTGTGCGCGCTTGTTGCTTTTTTTTCCCCTGTAAGTGTGCTATTTATTGTCCGCAGCTTGCAATAAAGCCATCAGTTGATAGTCAGCGCTTGTGGTGTATAACTCTGTCCGTCCTTCGTTAGAATGTGCGCTGTTCCTTCCTTTGTATCTGAAAACCACCAAGTAGCCCAACATGGCACCCTTTTGGAGCCGGGAGCCTAGCATAGCCATCGACCATCCCCGTACAACAACGAAAAAAAATTTTACCCTTTTCTTTTCACTTCTCGAACTTCAAAAGCATGATTGCTCAGATTGATTTAGTGCTCAGTAATTTCTTGTCCCTCCCAAAGAGGACGCCACGCATAGTGCTATTCACACTTCTTGCGACACTTCTTGCGTTTATCCATTCATTTTTTATTCAAACATGGCGGCGCCCACTGCGCTGATTTGTGGACAAAACTTCATGACTTCATTTTGATGAAACTTGAGTGAGGCAAGCTCCTCCGACGGATGTGTGGAGTTGAGTGTTATCGTTAAAGAAAATATTTGTAGTCCGTCTATTAATGCCGAGCGCAATGGAGGTGGGGTGGTCACCAATCGCTCGGGTGTACGATCCGTTGAAGGCCGGCAGCATCGATGGAACCGATGTCAAACCGCATGACCATGGCATCGTGCGTGCTATGGAAGTAAGCATTCATTTGCAATGTTTTTAATGCCGTTTCGTCGTGACATGTTCTGCTGGCTGCAAAAGTTAGTTGGTGTAATTGATTAATGCGGTTTCGTAATCATTCATTAGTCACTGCAAAACCGACAGGCTGATCAAAACACCGATTGCTCGTCAAGCTCGTAGGAAGAGCGAAAATTCCGAATCTCAGAGCCTCATTTTTAATGGGTCGGGAGAGGTACACGGTTGTTAAACTCCGCGTATTACACTTCGCGCTGTATGTTGT
Source organism: Haemaphysalis longicornis (assembly GCF_048455015.1). Taxonomy (NCBI): domain Eukaryota; kingdom Metazoa; phylum Arthropoda; class Arachnida; order Ixodida; family Ixodidae; genus Haemaphysalis; species Haemaphysalis longicornis. The sequence goes on from NW_027526349.1 coordinate 90,839, forward strand.
TTTGCTGTGTATTTTATAGTTGCTAGACCATTTAACATCGCATATATACAGTCATATTTCCAGTGTTCCGTCTTGCCAACTCATTCCAGCGTGTATCCACAGTGGTTGCAATGCTAGAGATAAACTTGATTTTGATAAACAAGCTGAGACAACCCTTCAGCAAACTTCTCTTTTACGTCCCTGGTGGAACACCACTCAGCCACTCGTAATAAGTTTCCAATGGGGCAAATTATATCAACCCACATATCTATTACGAGCAGGTTACAAACGTCTTCTGGCTCGACTGGCCAGACGTAAATGGGCGTGATGCGATTTGTGACTCGAATTTTTATTTTCTGCTCACGGCAACGGTCTGACTGGCATCAGATGCTTTGCTCAATTAGCTAGTGTTGGCTTTAAACCAGAAGCTTTTGTCAGTGGGCAGGTTGGTCAATTGGCTGAACGAAAAGTGTGATTTTTAAGGTTATGTAAGTATAAGGTTTTTCAATGTGTACGTCAAATATTTGCATATTTCTAATAGCCTAAGGAGAAGTTTAAAAATTAAAGGCCGTTCCACCCGTGAATGTGGGGTAGTGTGACAGCTGTAGATGTGACCATAGTTGCTACCTGTTTAGGCTGGCTGTGGCAAGGCTAAACGAGGCGAGGTTGTATATATGGGCTTAAGTGCATGCTTCAAGGCTAGTCACCCAAAAGGTGGACTTGCAGACAGACTCGACTTTCACGCTTGGCACACATGTTCGACAGCAGAGGCAGCCAAACGTAGCAGAAGAAAGAGGAAGGAGCAAACAAAAAAGAGACTCTTTGAGACTAGGCGAGCCACTTTGCGCCCGCCCAGCAATGTTGTATGTTTCCTAGCCTTGGAGATGACCCCTCCTCATTCTTTCTTGCTCAGCATTTTTTCACTAGGAGGCTTCCGAATCACAGCTTTTTCACGAACAGCATGTTGAGTGCTTTTACACTAAAGAAAGGTAGTGTCTATTATCCCGGCAACCATGAGAATTACCGTAAGAAATTTCTCACGGCAGTCGCCTACAAGCACCCTACAAGGAGATTTTATGGGATAAATATTCCCTACAAAGCCGTATTTGCAGCTGCCCCTGTAGTGCTGTGGTATAGTACTTGGTTTTAAACAAGAAGGCTCAGGTTTGAATCTAACAATGTGATGTTTTTAAAAAAAGCTTTCAGAATTTTTCAGTCATCGTGATTTTGTTATTACTTTTTTTACTCTGGTTTTTACTATATCAAGAGATCGAGGCACAGGGCTTCTAGAATGGGTTGAATTATGTTTAATATAGGTTGTGTTCTGTGTCATTGGCCTGGATTACATTAGATTTGTTGCAGTTGGGCTGGATTTGGGTAGGTTATGACACATTCAGTTAGGTACGCTAGGTTCGGTGAGGTTACGTTTTGTTAGGTTACGTTGGGACGTAATATTATTCAGCGAATTTTAGGCCAGGCAGCTTTTATGGAAACTGTCGTGAAAATTTCCTGGAGGTAATTCTCATGGCTGCCGTGAGATTAGACGCAGTCTTCAAAAAAAGCACTGAGTGTGATAGGTACCAAAGGCACCAAGGGATCAGTGCACGGAGCTGTCACAGGCCTTTGTGTAGTATTCCTGTGTAAATAATTCCACTTTGGATAATTCCGCAACATCGTCCATTTTCTGTCGGTGTTTTCAGAATGATGTTGCGCATCGTCCAAAAAGAAGTGTAGTGTGCATTTTCACTTGGTGGTGCAATAGCGAACGTCTCTACCCACTGCGGTGGCTCAGTGGCTATGGCGTTGTGCTGCCGAGCTGAAAGTTGCGGGTTCAATTCCTTGCCGCCGCGGCCGCTTTTCTGTTGGAGGTGAAAAGCGAAAACGCCCGTGTGTTCGAGATTTCGGCACACATTAAAGATTCCCAGGGGGTGAAAATGAATCCGGAGCCCTTCACGATGTTGCGCCTCATCGCCTGTGTAGCATTGGTGCATTAAACCTCATAATCAATCAATCAATCAATCAATCAAATCAATCGGAAAACTTCTCTGCCTACTTTTTGCACTTGTTGCAATTAGAAAACTTACTCAGTCTCTTCTTATGTCTCTTGGATTCATCATCGTCATCAAGTCTATTTTGGTCCATGCGGGACGAAGGCCTCTCCCATTCCTCTAACTAACAATTCTGATTAATCACGTCTACGTAATAAAGCTGTTCTCAGTGAAATCTAAGCAACTGATTAATTGATCACAATTTTATCATATGGATCCAGACTGAACAATATTTTATTATTATTGATTTATTTATTTGTGGAATACTGCAGGCCAAAAAGGCCCAAGCAGGAGGGGCGCAAACACAACTACAAGATCAGTACATGAGTGACACAGCTTGACTAAAATACATCTGCGTAAGAGGATAGCGAGTAGAAGAAAAACATCACAACAACAAAAAAAAGCAAGCAATAATCTGAGAGGCAATAATAAGCAATAATCATTCACAGAATTAAACATTTGGTTCATGAAGATCTAAGCTTTGGAGGTAATCAGAGGGCAAGTTATTCCATTCTGTGACAGTTCTCGGAAAAAAGGAAAACTTAAATAAATCTGTCCGCGCAAAATACGGAGTTAAAGATAGGACATGCGAATGTCGTGTTTGCCTGGTCGAAAGTGGGGTAACGTAATGTGATGGGTCTAGACCAAGTTTGTTGTTAATTAGTGAGTACAAAAATTTTAGACGTAGAAGTTGGCGCCGCGATTGTAGTGTTTGGAATTCATTATCTTGCATTAGTTTAGTAACTGATGTACCGCGACCATACTTCGAAGAAATAAAACGGACTGCTCGCCTTTGAATCTTTTCGAGGGAATATATGTTAGACTTAGTATGCGGATCCCACACAATACAAGCGTATTCTAGCTTTGGACGTATTAAAGTGTTATATGCTAATAGTTTCACTTGCGAGGGGGCGTCTCTGAGTTTGTGCCTTAGAAGACACAGTTTACGGAATGCGCAAGTGACAGATACATGCCAGGAACTGTGATATCCTTAGTGCAAAGCTTCTCGCTCAAAATTGCTGGATGTTTCCATCAGCGAGACCTGACAAAAACATTGTGCACCCTGAACACAAGTGAGCAGCACTTTTATGCTATATCACTGGTTAATATTTATTACATCAAGTGCTAATTGTAGTTTTTTTCTTGTTTGCAGGCCACCTACAAAACCAACGTACATGTCAGCACGGACCCAAAAAATACCATATATGTGGCCAGACTGAGCCCAACAACAACAGAAGACACCGTCAGAGAAGTAAGTAGCGTAAAGAACATTTTATTATTTTTTTTAAGGCAGTGTTGGTTTATCTGGTGTTTGAAAAAGGAAATACATTGGGCCCTCTGCTTTACGAAATGAGTATCGCGGGGGTTTAATTTAATATGACATTAACAGCCATATACAGTGCGACCTTCGCATTGTGTTTATTTGCTTCCACACCCTTTAATGTCAACAGGTTCAACTTCCTTTCTACTTCCTGCCTTTTAAATAATTAGTTATTCTTTGCACTTGTTCCTGTCCTAACCGGAGGCGCAGTGCTGAGTTGGTCTACTACTAATGATTTTCATCATCATCAGCATACCCAGGACGAAGGTCTCTCCCATTGACTTCCAGCCACTCCTGTCCTGAACTGCTCGAGTCCACAGTTTACCCCCGAATTTCTGTATTTCATCCCTCCATCGGGTCTATGGCCTTCCCCTTCTTCTAGACCCATGTCTTGGTATCCACTCTGTTACCCTAATTGTCCACCGGTTGTCGGTTTGTCTCACTATGCGGCCAGCCTAACTCCATTTCTTTCTCTTTACTTGAACTATGATATCTTCACCTCTAGTTGTTCTCTGATCCAGGTAGCTCGGTTCCTGTCCCTGAGTGTTACTCCTAACATTATTCGTTCCATGGCCCGTTGAACCGACCTAAGTTTGCTTTCTAGTTTAGTAAGGCGCCAAGTTTCAGCACCGTATGTCATCACCGGCAGTATGCACTGGTTGTAGATTTTTCTTTTGACTGACGGAGGTAGCTTGCTTTTCATTATTTGGGAGTGCTTGCCGAGTGCTCCCCAACCCATATCAATTCCGCGCCGAATTTCTCTCTCACGGTTGGGGTCAGTTCTAACCATCTTGTCCGAGGTAGTTCTATTCTTTTACTTCTTCTAGCGTTTCATCTCCTAAGCTGAAGAGAACGTTTTTGGCATGCTTATTCCTGATTACTTTAGATTTATTCATATTTATTTTTAGCCCCATGGCCATGCTTTCTGATTGCAGTTCCTCAAGTATTGTTTTCATGTGTTCTGCAGCCTCACTCAGCAAGACTATGTCATCCGCAAACCTCATATGGCTCAAGTATTCCCTGTTTGTCCTTAATCCTATGTTTTCCCTTTCAAACTTTCTAAATACCCCCTCCAGACATGCTGTGAATAGCTTTGGTGAGATGGTATCTCCCTGTCTTACTCCCTTTCGGATCGGAAATTTGTCGCTTTGCTTGTGGAGGGTTGTCTTGCCCATGCATTCCTTATATATGTCTGTTAGAAGTCTTATGTAGGTTTCATCTATTCCCTCGTCTGTTAGTGCTTCTAGCACGGCTGTGGTGAGTACGGAATCAGACGCTTTCTCATAGTCTATAAATTCCATGTAAGGGGTTTGTTGTATTCTGTGAATTTTTCTATCACTTGATTAACAACATGGATGTAATCCATGGTTGAGTACCCCTTTCCTAAACCCAGTCTGCTCTCCGGGTTGTTGAAAATCCGGGCTGTCACCTATGCGGCTAACTATAACTTCGGTAAACAGCTTGCACACAACCGAGAGTAGGCTGATGGGTCTGTAATTCTTGAGGTCCTTGGGATCTCCTTTCTGATGAATCAGAATAATGTTGGCGTTTTTCCAGGCTATGGGCACTTTCTGAGTCCTAAAGCATTCCCAAAATAGTACAGCTAGCTTTTCCAGTACAACATCTCCTCCCTCCTTCAAACTATCTACAGTTATGACGTCGTCACCTGCAGCTGTTCCCCTTTTCATGCCTTTGAGAGCCTCTCCTGCCTCCTCTTTAGTTACCAGTGGAACATCGCAAGTTGAGCTTGTACTCTCAGTAGTCTTTCCTAGTTCAATGTCAGTTTTTAAGTACAGCATATTTGAGTTTTCAAGCATAGTAGCTGTGTATCCGATGGAACTCCATGTTCGAAAATGCTTCTCTGTACAATCCTGTGCACGGTAGAGAATCCCAGTTTCAACAAACAAATTTGTAACCTACCACACACTGTTCCTCATAACCCAGGTAAAGTGTAAGTGTGTTACAGAGGCCATGAAGAGAAAATACAACTCGGTTCATTTTGAAAGCACTAGGCTTTGGTACCTCAGTCAGCAACATTCCAGCCATGACAGGAGCTTTTCTAACCATGAAACGCAAGAAATAATGAAAAAAATTACAAGTTTTATACCAGAGTAATGTAATATAGAAGGAGTGACATAATATAGGCAAGCAGTACAGACTTTTTTATCATGGCCTTATCTGTGTACATGCATTCAAGTTGCACGGTCAAACAGAACTGAAACCCCACTGCAATCATCGAGCCACGTTGCTTGGCAGTGGCTTTGGTTGGCCACAAATCGCATACCGTATTTTGGCGCATATAACCCGCCCCTGCATATAATCGGTACCGCCACTATCAGCCCGCCGGAAAAGAAAAAAAAATCGTCGCGTATTGCCTGCACATTTGATACAAGAAAGGCTGCATGAAAGCTACTGCTCAAGCAACAATTAACCTACTATGTGGTCAGAAAAAGCGTATATTTAGCAAGTAGAATACACTTTCTGCAAGGGGAAAGCCCCAATTCACTAATAAAATTCAGTTGTTAGAGTGCGCTCGTCCTTGTTTTTTCTTCCTTGTCCTTGAATGTTTTGTGCAATCGCTGCCATGGAAGGCTTAGTCAGTGTTACTGCGTAGGAGCTTCACGGCACAACGCGCATTGCCGTGAAGCTGTACTGAAGGAACAACCCCGCGTATTATCCGCACCCCTACTTTGCCACTGAAATTTTGCATTTTCGATGCGGGTTATACGCGCGAAAATGCAGTAACCAAGTTTATGTGACGGCATAGACAAATCGCTGCAAAGGGGCTTGGGAGTCACCACAGCTTCATAAGTTATTCTTAAGATCTCCATTGTTTGTTTGAAGTTTGCTATATGATTGTTATCATTGCCATTGAGACAAAGCGGCCTTTTAAAGGGGCCAAGCAGACAAAACACAGGTTTGGTTTATACGCCTCATTAGAATCATACTGACGCGACTTTTAACGCACACTTCGCTCAAACAAGCTACATAATTAGGAAAAAAGGGAATGGCCATGCGACCCACTAGCTCATTCCCCGCAACAGAAGCTATGATGTCATACCAGCCAGCTCTGCGATTGGCTGAGGCCGGCAAAAGCAAACGCAAATTAGGCAGGGCTTGTAAGCCTGCCAGATGAGCTGTTTGTGCCTAAATGTAGGGAACATTCTTTTTATAGCACTGGGAATTGGGGGGTGAACAATTAAAGTTACGAACGAATACGTAAACACCGAAGCAGTTAGTGCGGCACTTTGCCGGCTGACACCGCTAACACAGCCGTTGGACGCGCTGGACTTGTCTGAAACAATGCTGACCAACTGACACGAGCAGCGCGGTCGCTTGCGTGACCATGTTTGTCACGTCATAGCTTAAGTTTAAAGAAACTATTAGTATGAACCGTAATAAGATACGACAAGTGTAGAAGTCCGGCCACAAAGTGCGAACACTGGCACTTCCTCAGTATTGTAGCGCCATCTATGAAAGTGGGCTTTAGACAAGATAATCAAATGGGTGCCTGTGGGATGGTAGGAGCCCTGGTCAGCACGCTATATTTCTTTAGTTTTAAGCCCCTGTTCTTAATACGTCGTTGTCGACATCACGAAAACACGCGATTTAGCGGGAGAATTGAAATTTTGACTTACAATATTGAATTTCTCAGTGAATAAAGCATCATTTGCTGCCGAACAAGTGCTTAGGGCCATATAAAACGCTAAACCTTTCGAATAAACAAACTTGCATTTCGTCTGCATGGCCTGTTTAAATGCACCAAACTTGTACGGCCCCTCTAAGGAACCCTTAATGCACTCTTGTTTTGAAGTATTTCAGTTCTGTTTTTTTCATGGGTTCGTGTCTGTAGATGGTGTCTTTGTCTTCTTTTTCAACAGTTCTTCTCCCACTACGGGGATGTCAAGAGCTGCCATCTGGTGAGAGACGTCGTCACGGGGTTCTCCAAGCGCTACGCCTTCGTGGAGTTCTATGACGCAAGGACTGCCCTGGCTGCCTCCGCTGCAAACCAGCTGTCCATTGATGACTGCAAGATATTTGTGGACTTTGAACAGGAAAGGGTGCTGCCTGGCTGGATACCTCGCAGGCTGGGTGGGTGCTTTGTAACAATATTGTTGTTGTTGTTGTGGTCGTCATTGTTTTATTGCCGTTCCAGTACTCTCATTGTGCACTTAAAAGGGCCCTGAAACGTTTTTCTTCTGAAGACCTGGAATAGATTCATTTGGTTGTTATGTTAAAGGGACCCTGAAACACTTTCGATAAGCGCTTTCACTCTTTCCTTCGCGTCTGGGGCCACTGCGAAAGCTATAGTTGTCGCCAGCACAAAGCGGCGCTGCGTGATTTGCGCGTCGCAGCAGATACGCCTTCCATTTCTGCTTTGTTTTTGTGGCTTTTTTTAAGTTGCTATCGAAAGCGTTCATTGCTGCAACTGAAGGAAAACCAGCCAACAGCCGCTACGTGGCCTTAGTGGCATAATTTGAGCCATTGAAGAACGTCAAGACCGGGAAAGAGAGAAAAATTTTTTGTGCGAGTTTCCAAGTTATCTGATTGGCATAGAGCAGCAATTTTCGGCAGAGGTACATTGCAACCCCCTAATCTAAGTAGTGGGTGTGCTGGGTGACAATGTTCTGCAAGCATTTAAGATTTCAAAAAAAGTGGAAGAAAGTGTTGCAGGGTCCCTTTAAAGCCACAAAACATGTAAGCCGTGCATTATGACCCTATGTATTACAAAGAACTTCGAAACTTTCTGGAAGTTATTGTTCTTTTTTTTCTATGTTTGGCACTCCCTGCATTTTTTTTTTGCCTTTTTGTGCTGTTATTGCAGAGGCAATCGCTGTACGAAAATTATGTGAGGAAATCTAAAGATGCAAATATATTTTCTGTTAGCGTATTCTTCTGAAAAAATGTCAGTTGTTATCAAGGATGCTTACAACAAAGTCAGTTGTAATCAAAAGCCTAATGTAACTGCAATCACTTCTTACTCATGCCCAAAAATGAGAAAGTTTGACCCATTTCTTTTACCCACTTTTTTGTTAAACTGATGTCAGTATTGGAAGGGAGTTATTACTGCCATTGTCTTTGCTGCACTAGTATTTTTTCAACAGCCATGAACCAACTCCCCCAACAACGAGATCTACATGGAGGAATCGCACTCCTCATTTTTGGTACACATAGGTCAAACAAAGTCTTTTGACGAGCAGAGCAGTAATGGTTAAAATGTTTTAAAAGAGTCATGAAGAGAAAACACAAGTTTGGTTCATTCAAAAAATTGCCTCGTTAGAATCATACTAACACCACTTTTAACGCACACTTCGCTTAAATAAAGCTATGTAATTAGGAAAAAATTCAATGGCCATGCAACCCACTAGCTCGTTTCTTGCAACAGAACCTATGATGTCATACCAGCCAGCTCTGCTATTGGCGGAGGCCGGCAAAAGCAAACTCAAATTAGGCAGAGTTTATAAGCTTGCCGAACGAGCTATTTGCGCTTAAATTTAGGGCATGTTTTTTTTTAAAGTAGCAAGAATAGTGGGGTAAACAATGGAAGTTACGAAAGCATACGTAAACATAAAAGTACCGACGCACACTGCTGTTGGTACTGCGCGCACTGTGCTTGGTTTAGCTACACAGGACTGCGGCACTTTGGCGTAGTCTCGGACGACACTGGCTGATTGAAGCAAGCAACGGTGTCTTACGTGACCATATTTGTCGAATGAGCACTATGTTTCACGAAACGATTATTTTCTCCCTGAACAAAAGCAAGCCTGGTTTAAACACGGTCAAAAACAAACCAAAGGCAGAAAACGGCTTGCTGCGGTATGGTGGCGCCACCTAGGTTCACAAACAGTAAACAAGGCTTCGCAATCGGCTGCAGAGCGGTCGGTTCCTGTGGTGTCATTGCAAATCACGAAAACACATGATTTAGCCTAAAAATCGAAATTTTAACTTAAATTGATTAATTTCTCAGTGAATAAAACATTGTTTGCATCCGGACAGGTGCTGGGGGCACTACAAAACACGAAATCTTTCTAAAACAACCAACTTGTATTTTATCTGCATGACCCCTTTAAAAATGTGTTCTGCGCTTTCTATGGCATTTACACTCCAGCCTCCTCTTCCATTAATCAACAGGTGGTGGCTTTGGAGGCAAGAAGGAGTCCGGGCAGCTGAGATTTGGCGGTCTAGACCGTCCCTTCAGGAAGCCCATCATCATTGGTGGCAAAACTAAAACCAGCGGCTCCCATCCATCGGATACCGGTGCGTCGTTTCCAGACCGGAGCCAGCAGCATTCCCGCGGTCGGGATGGTTACCATCCGGCGACTGACTACAGGCCGAGGGACCAGAGCAGGAGAGATGAGTTTCTTCGGCAAAAGAGACTGGCTTACGAACGAATGCGCGGCCAGCGGCACGACGACGATCAGAGGAGTGACCGGTCGGATAGATCGCACAGCAGCCGACCCCACGATAGGGGCGGAGACCGGCGGAGATCGGATGATAGTCGCCGTGGGCACGATCATTGGGACGAACGTCAGGACGACCGTCGTGACGAACGTCGAGGGGAACGTGAGGCGAGAGACCATAGAAGTCGCAGGTATGTTTGTTTTGTGCTGCTTGTAACTTGTTTTGTACGGGCGCAGTCCCCTTAATGTGCTGCCACCATCAAGCACTGTTAGGTGCATTTTTTATGCATCCAGGATTCTGTGATACCTGTGTGGCAATACAACATTTGCTAAAGGAACAAAGTCAGTCACTGAGTGAAAGAAGTGACAGCATTCATGTAACTACATGTAACTAGTCTGTTGAACACTGATGATAACTAAAGGCATCCTAATTTGTGCTTAGTGTACAGAATTCAATATGACGCTTGTCTCTTGAAGAAAAAAAGCTGTTCTTTGAATGTGAGGGGTTGGCTCACTTACACCAGCACACTTAATCATGTTATGTGTCCATGTTATGTGTCCATGTTATGTGTCCATCTTCTCTCTTATGAACGAAGAGCACTTTTCGCACAGCACTAGAAGGAGTGCCTACTTGCCTACTACAATGTTGGCAACAGTGAACAACGGTCCATGGATGAGTATGGTGGCGCCATCTGGGACGACTGAGCGCAAGCAAGGCTGCAGAGCCGAATGATTCAGTGGAAGTTCGTTTGAGTAACGCACCTATGACTTCATTGCTGATGCCACTGACGCCATGAAAACACACAATTTGGCGGGAGAATCAAAATGTTAACTTAAATTGATTAATTTCTTGCTACCAATCATTTGCTACCAGACAAGCACTGGGGGCACTATAAAACACGAAATCTTTCAAGTAAAGCAAGCTTGTATTTTGTCTGCATGGCCCCTTTAAAGGATGGCAAAGACGTTTGCTTGCAAAATTATTCTGAGAATGCCTCAGTACATAAAAGCTACCTCTAGCCTGGACAAATACGAACCTAATTCTGGTTAACAAGGCTGATGCCAAAGACCGTAAGAGTTGTACGGACCCATCAGCCTATCCTCTTTTGCATACTAGTTGTTTATTAAGATAATAGTACTGCAAAAGTGGCATCCTAGATTTCAAACAACCAGATTGGGGAAAAGCTACTCAACAATTGGTCAGATTAATGTCATCACTCTGGAAATAAATCCACAGGATTTATAAATCCTCAGGGTTTAATTAACCCCTTAACTTGGCATTCATAGTTTGCAAAAAGCGTCTGATTCATTAGACACTGCTGTAGTGATAGAGTAATTGAAAGATTAGGGAATAGAGGACACGTACATAGGGCTCTTGGAGGACATACACAACAAATGTACAGGTGATAGTCCTTCATAAGAAGAGTGGGAAGTTCTCTATCAAGAAGGGTATCAGAGAAGAGGACACCATTTTAGCAAATTTATTTACAGCATGTCTGTAGAAGTTTCTTAAAAAGTTGATTGAGAGAGGTCAGGAGTGCCAATACTAAATTGAGAATATTTGGGCCACTTGAGCTTTGAAGATGACATCATTTTCTTCAGTGAGTTGAGGGAATACCTGCAAATAGTGATTCATAAACTGTACTCAGAAAGCCCTGTCGTAGGACTAAATAAATATGAATAAATCAAAAGTAATGTTTAAGAGACATGCAGAGAAAGTGCCCCGTTGAGCCTAGGGGATGGAATACTGGTATAGCTGGATGAATATAAATGTTGTGGACTAGTTCTCAGTGCCGATCCAAACCATCTGAAAGAAATACAACTTAGAATTACTAATCCTTCTTTCAGATGCCGCGTGGTAAAAACACGGAGCACAAAAAAAATACTATGGGCTGGAGGGTATTTAGCAAAAACTCTGAAGTAATGAACAGTAGGCTACGTTTGTAATTGAAAAGAATGGTATACAACCAGTGTGTGCTCCCAGTGAAAACTTATGGTGCAAAAACTGTGCAGCTTGCCAAATGCTTTGGAAAAAAGAAAGCTTTGGTGGACTCGAGGAACCATGGAAAGAAGGCTGGTAGCAGTAACATTTGGGGACAAGAAACGAGCTTCTGGATTGAAGGGTCGATGTAGACAAAATACAATTTTGTTTTATTCGAAAGATTCCGTGTTTTATTTTGCACCCAGCGCTTGCTCAGAAGCAAACGATGCTTTATTTGCTGAGAAATTTAAGTTAAAATTTAAGGTTAAATGTTGATTCTCCCGTCAAATTGTGTGTTTTCGGGACGTCTGCAGTGACATCACAAGAACCGCCCTGCAGCCGACTGCAGAGCCTTGTTTACCGTTAGTCATCCTAGATGACGCCACGTTACCGCGAAGGGCCGTTTTCTGCCTTTGCTTTGTTTCTTACCATATTTGTAGCTGGCTTGTTTTCTTAAGGTAGAAAATAATCATTTCATGAAACATGGTGTTTGCTCAATAAATATGGTTGCGTAAGACACCTTTGCTGATGCCATTCGGTCAGTGTCGTCTTCTTGTCAACATTGAAGTCTTGTTCTGCGTCAACATTGCTAAGAGCAATACTTTGTTTTAGTGAGTGAGCAAAGGCAATTACTGCTGTTGGCAAAAAGCAAAAACGCCCATGTGTTCGAGATTTCGGCACACATTAAAGATCCCCAGGTGGTCAATATTAATCTGGAGCCCTCCACTATGGCGCGCTTCATCACCTGTGAAGCGTCGGTCCATTAAACCCCATAATCAATCAATCAATTACTGCTGTCAAATGTTATTTTCGAACAAAGTTCACCGCAAAAGGCAATACTGTGTAAGGCTCAGTCATAATCAGGCCAGAGTATAGACAAAGAATGCATTTTTTATTGAACGAGCAATGTTGAAATACGCTTCGTTCATTTTGAGTCGTGCAGCAAGCTGACACTTTTTTTTCTGTTTCTGTTGCAGGTCGCCTGTGTACAAAGATCGCTGAGCAGCCATCAAGCATCTCTGTGGGCATCATTTGACAGTAGTGGGATAAAAGTTGGTCATAAAAAAAGCTTTTGAGTCGTGTGAACCTGAATACCTTGTATTTATTTCAAAGTCCAGAACTAACTTTATCACAGAAATGGAAATTTTTGTCTATGCATACCACACACAATGCTTAATTTGGAACTAAAGAGCAAAGGGTTCTTAGTACTGATGAAGTGTTCAAGTAGGTTTATTTATATTTTTTTAGCATATTCATGTTTGTGTGGGGGTTTAGCATCCCATTTAATTAGTGCCTGAAGGGCTAGCACTACAGTTTACATATTTGGCAAAGTATTGTTAATATGAGAGACATACAAGCTATTTTGTTCCCAAAGCAAAAGTTGCCTCACATACAAAGTTCCAAAATTAAATCTTTTTAGAATAAAATTAGGCTGGGTTTAGACTGTTGCCGCAACTGTCGTAAAAACATGACGTGCCGTTTTTTTTTTACGTCCGTAGATCACGATACGGTTTTTGCGTCGGTAGTCTGAACATAGCTTTACAAAGCTGTGAATAGAATTCGAAGACTTCTTGATTGACAGCTTTGCGCAAAAGGTGTCAGGTGCTCAACAACCAGAATACTGTTTCCCAAGGCAGAAAATAGAACTTGAGTGCACTTGAGTGATTCCAAAATTGTTCCAGTAACATCCAGTGCAGTAGCATTCATTGGCATTGTACAGTGCAACACTAGTGGCGTCCGTGAGGGGAATGGGGGCAAGAAGAAGATCAGTGCAATCCATGAATCTTCAGAGTTAGGCTGTAACACCCCCCCCCCCCCTCCCCCTTGCACTCGTGTTTACAGTTAGGATCGGTAGAGAGGCCAATGTATTGCTTGTGGTGTTTTAAGTTTTTAATTAAGTTGTGCTGATATTTTCATGGCCTTATTTTTTACCATTCAAAGACAATACTAGTATCGTTCATTTCGTTCCATTCATGGTTTCACTTGCGGCCACGCTCCTTACTGAGCACGAAATGAATTTTCATTGAGTCGCATACGTAGAAGCTGAATTACTCAACTCCATTCAACTAAAACTACCCCTAGCATGAACTTCCGGTTTGATCAGGCCAGCGATTGGATCGATATTTTTTTCTTTTCAAAGGGGCAAGATTTTTGTAACACCGTGGCAGAGTGACAGACCCAGGTCTGTCGTCCATGCACACACCCGCGCTGTAAAATTCTTACACCATGCACACACCCCCTAGCGGCGATGTCGGGGGCATACAAAGTTTTGCTTCAAACGAGCATGGTGTGTCATCGTGTGTGACAGCGTTCATGTCGCAAACAACTGGAGACTTCATGTCATTTTGGACTTCTGCATGCTTCATTTGTGAAGCGTAGAGTTTTTCGATTCTGCTGCTGAGCATGAGGATGCGGGTTCGATTCTTGGCTGCAACAGCTACTGTTCTGACGAAGTTGAAAAGCAAAAAGGCCAGTGTGTTAGAGATTTCAGTGCACGTTAAAGATCCCCAGGTGGTCAAAATTAATCCAGAGCCCTCCACTAAGGCGTACCTCGTCGCCTGTGTAGCGTTGGCGTGTTAAACCCCACAATCAGTCAATCGGAGTTTTTCAACATGCTCCAGGAGGATTAGTGAAGCCTTATTTATGACTATCATATGCTGGCTAAAAAAGGTTAAGAACCTGTTTTTTGCATTTGTTTCAGAAGAGGGGGAGAGGGGGGGGCACGTGTGCAAAGTTTTGAAACTTTGAAACAAGTGAAGGCTTTTGACACAAATTCGCAGCGTGTACCAGGATAAATAGAAGGGGATAATAAGCATAGATGGCGAGGTAAGTGCACTGGGGCATAAGAGGGTGAGCTTGCCGTATATTTTGGGAACGTTGCAATTATGATCATTAGCAAATGGTCAGGAAGCCGGGGCTGCGTAAGGATGAGTCAGGGGTGGCTCAATCCCCTAATGGTCTTTGCCCCATTAGGCAAATCACAGCTCTAAAACAAAACTAAACAAAGAACTGGCTGGAGTGGTCCAAAGCCCGAGGCCCAATACGACGGAGTCATTTAGCCAGAACGTCTCACCTGTCTGCCAAGGTTAATTGTTACTTAATGCCTGATTTGCCTTGTTTGTTCTCTTGTAACTTGTTAGTGACGCATAACTATCACTAGTCTAGAGTCTCGCTGTTCCGCAAGTCAACGAGTAAAGGGCTTCCTTTCCGTAATTTTATTCATAACGTTGTGGCGACTGTCACACATGAAAGCGTACGTATAGTGCCATGCAGAGCATACGATTGCTCTTCCCTAACCAAACAAATAATAACAAATTATTGCAATACGTAGGATGTTTGAAGTGGGTAAAAAGCCGTTACTTAGAAGAATTGGTGGTTGGTTCAAGATTGAGTTTGAAAAACCGGGGCATAGCCCTCTGGATAAAAATATTGATTTCAGGCGTTGGAATAAAACGTGCCTTAGTTTCTGGAACCACAAAACAATAATGGTAATGATCATCATCATCGATTGATTTGAGCTCCCCACCTTGAAATCAGTTACTTTCCTTTATCTCATTTTTTTTTTTTCTCCAAAATAATCCGGGTCACAGCCTAATTGTCACAGGCAGCTTCTTGGCCAATCCCCCGGGTATGTGTCATAATGCAAGGTTACCAGCTAACCACTTGCGAAGCCTTTCTGAGAAAGTGGTCATGGTGGTAAAAGCCTGTTTTCAGTGGCTTTGGAACGTTGCTAGAAACTTCACTGGTTGATAGTAAATTGAAGGCGGGCGCATTTTCATGTTTTTGTGCCATGTGGTTTCTTGAAGGACCAATATGTGAGAGTGGCCATGACTTGCGCGGTTCCACTACAGAAGATAATTCAGGAAATCTAGTAGCCTTTGTCTACGTGGCATCATTTGCCTTTTCAGTCCGAGCGTAGACACCGGGATCGAGGTCTGCCCCCTCCCTCCTGCCTACAGTTCGGGCTCTTTCGACAAAAAGGCTGAAAAGTCGCTTAGGCAATACCATTATATATACAAATTGCTGTAATTTTTTGCCTAAATACCTGAATATACTTTTTTTTAATTCAACAATATTTTACAAGTTTTATGCAACGCTTACTTTACAGCGTGTCGGTGTAGGCGGCGCTTCTGAACATTCTTATTCAATAACCCTCTTACTGTTACCGTTATCTGTGCAGAATTGTTTTTGCTTCATTCCTGCCATAAACTGGGCACGCGTATATTCGCTCTTGCTACGTACGTTTTATAACACAAAAGAAAGAGTTTTCGCATAAAATGCAGTTTTAGTAAACTGTCTTAGCAACTGTCTTTCTGCGTTCGCTACGGATGAGCAGCGGACAAGCGGCCGCGTCGTCTGCAACGTTGGCTTCCATCCAGTTTTTCTGCACGGCCAATGACAAGCCCGCGTTTTGCCGGCACATTTCCCACGCGGGCCAATCGCGAGTCGCCTCTTGTGGAGCAAGCACGAGAATCTGGAAGGAAAAAAACCGGCATTCTTTTTTTGTCGTGTTGCGCGGTTGTCACGTTCGTGTTCCGCGTTCGAGCTGTCGGCGTTTTCACGATGTGACGCCGGGAGGTGAGCCCAGGTCGAAGTGGATTTCTTGGCTATCGACCTGTCAGAACCAAAGAACACACCTTGACGGCGTCTGCACGCAGGCAGCGATGATCGAATCGAGCGTGTTGGGCACAAGGTAAAATTGCCGAGCGCCTCTCTGCGTTCACGCCTGTGACACGATCAGCGCACTGCCGTAGGAACGCAGCAGTGTGGGGCTAAAAGCGCAGCCAGACCTTTCTAGAACTGCGTATCGGTGATGCAAAGCGTGGCGCGTCTTGTCTTGGCAGTCAGCGTTGTTTGTAGATAAGCTGTGTGTTAGGCCTAGGGCAGCTTTGGAACGTCCTGCGCCGGCGTTCCGAGCTACGCGTCTTGTTGTTCAAAACGCTGTACAAGCTTTCTCCGACCGCGGACTGGTCTTCCGTTACTAAATCTGTACCGGCGTACGCCATAGCGGCGGCCTACCGGGAGCGCCAGTGTATAAAGCCCTTGAACTCCAGAACGCAGACTCTACCGGCGTCGAGTGACCTCGCAGTCAGTCATACGTGGTCGGCTCTTTCGCAGAGCATATGGTAGACGGGCGGCGAATTCAATGTTTGGTCAGTACTTTTTGCGCTTCTCGCGCCAACCGAGCCTAGTTGGGCATTTCCTTGCGCAGTTGGCAAAAGTGCGTGCGTCGTAAACTCGGAATACCGTGTGTACCACCTGTTTCCGGTCGTGCCAGAGCGCGCCCTGTCATTCGGTTCGGCGGCGTCGTTGTAGTGGGCAGCGTGGCATTGTGGCCATGGTTACACAACGCAAACAGGTTGAAAATGCGCCGCGGTGACCTGTATTCCATTCCCAGAGTGGCGGGAAAGCCGGCGTTGTAGCTTCTGCGTTGCAGTTGGCCGTGACTGTCAGCTGTCTCGGAACAACTTTTGTCGCGCTTTGTGCGTCATCAAGGGCAGTCAGCTGTTCTTGTAAAAATAACCTTGTGCCGCAGAAGAGCCTTATTTCGTAACACGTGGACGAGAAACAATGTAAAGAAAAAACACATCGCGGCGCCCTAATACGGGAGGCGGGGGGATTGTGGCGCTTTGCGTTTATAACTATTTAGGATGCCCCCCTCCCGTCGGAACGATAGACGTTAGTTCACTGTGTTTGCTTGCGGAACAAGTAGCTAATCCAGCTCAGTTTGGAGGGGGGGGGGGGGGGGGGGTTGTGTTCCGTACACTTCTAGGCCTCGTCGTGGTTCATCGAACGACGGTGGTTCATTGAATTTATATCGCTTCTGTTTTTGCCAAGGGTTTAAATAGTCACACATGAGAGAACGTATGAGTAAAAACAAAGGGAGCATTGCCGGTGTTTGGCTCCATACTCGTTGCTCAAAGTGAAGAGTTGTTGTTCTTGCCGCATGTCATTAAAAATTGTCCTTTTGAGGGGTTTTGATGATTTGCTTTTTTTCTACCTTCTAACACGTGCTTGGTTTGCTGTAGCGGCCAACTGTGCTCCACAACTGATTCCTCTGCCCAACATTTACAGAAACAGGTGTCAGTTTTATTAAAGTTCCAATGTCACTGCGTGCTGATTTAGTGACATTCGAATTTTTAAACCTTCGTAAAATACATTCTCAGTTCATGCACTCATGTCTACAGCCTAGGCGCCAGCTGGTGTGATCCAATTTCACAGTTAATCATGTACGAGTGCTTTGAACTGGGCAAATTGGTGAATGTTCATGGGGAAAACAGCGCAAGTCAGCGCCGTGTTTGTGTCTCTGTCTTCGTCTTTTATGCACTGTTTTCACCATGAACAGTTAACCATATCTTTGAAAAATCTGGTGCTTTAAATATCTACTGCCCATGTCAGGCGATGTTGATGAAGGGGTAATTTAAGTACGCTAATTGTAAAAGGCTATCGAAACTGGTTAGAGATGACTCTAACCCTGGCATGTTGACAAATTGTTGAGCTGTCATGTCGGAAGACATAATAGGTTTGTCTTTTCGGTTCTAAAAGCCTGGAGCATTTTCTTAATATTTACTAAAACTGAAATAAATTCCCTTACTGGACGGTTACGTACTCTTGGTGATATTGTCAGAAATGCAAGATGAAATCCTTGTCCTTAGTTTGTGTTGTAATTGCAGTTAATGTAGTATCAAATAGCCTACAGATTCTGAAGGCCGCATTGCGCACTGAACATGAGATGGGGAAGCACTGGACTGGCTTTTTTTTTTTTTCCCTTACAACTCTCATTTTCGAAACATACCCTCCCAGTACTTGCAGTGTGCTCAGAGGCCAACTGCGCTCAAATTTTTGCCAACATGAAAATAATGTCATCTCTTAGTGCGCATATGGTGTACTAGGGGTCCCGACTGCAGTGTTCTTCACTATGGGATCCCTGCCTGTATACTGACGTTATGTTATTTACTATGTTTGTCTAATAAAATGAAACTGAAACTAGAATTGGGAAGTGTTTTGTCCGCGGTGCCGAACAATGGGAGCAGAGGGGTCACTGCCGCGATGAAAATCGCGGGGGGCCTGTAGGGGCACCACCAGCAAGAGGGATGCTACGGCGGCTGGCCTAATGATATGTTGCAGTGGCACTCGCAAGTTTCGTTGTAGGTGCATAGTGGTTAAAATTTCTACCCATTTTTAGAACCTACGACCACTAGTGTGCTTGCCGTGTGCTGACACAGTGGTGATGTGACTCAGGGGGACGGTGGGGGTTCACAAGCACGACCGCATGTGTTTTGTGCCTAACTGTAACAGCGGCCATCGGTAGTGCAAAGAAGCGCGATCCCTGTTTCGAGTTCCGACTGACGCTGAGTCGACAGAGACCTCGACGCCGCAAGTGCGATTGAGTCGCAGTTAATTGAGTGGACTGTCAAGACAACCATTCATGGTGAAGGTTTGAGATTCATCGAGAGATATTACTCGAGACCAACTGCAACATAATATTCAGCACTCAGCGTCATTCCCGGTGTCCCGAGCGACATTATAAAATTACTTGAAAAGGGGGAAAGATGTCGAAAATCCGTGAGCAGCATGCTTACCACATGCGAGCGTAACTGGAAAAAAAAATCAAGCAACACCATTCGTGCATGCACTTGCTTCCATTTACCGTGTTTTGTAGAACTTGCAGCAATAAACGAAATCGACCCATATATTTACTTATGTCAACACACCATGCTGATGATTGTTTCTGCGTATCGTTCAGTTTTATTTCCACTGGCATATTTCCTCATGGTACATGGGAACGGGAAATGCTTTGTGGTTTTCTTTTTTTTTTTTCTTTTTCATTTTACGTCGCTACTGTTATTTCATAACTTGTGTCATGTATGCACAGCAGAGGCCCCCCCCCTCCCCCCTTCCGGGGCATCCCGCGGACTAGGGACATAACCACCAAGGACGAAATTCAAGTCTACTTCGATATTAAAAAGTTCATTATTACTACTACTACTACTTGATCCCGGGGGCATGCAAGGGCGCTAGCTAGAACAGAGGTGGGCGTGCCGGTGCCAACGGCTGCTCGCAGCAGCCTCAAAATGTGCGTGGTAGCATTGTGTTTCACACTATTATTTCCACAGAACTCTTTCCGAGGCTTAATGGAGTGAGGTGCAATTCCGACATCGCGTTGCTGTCAGTTGAGATGAAGTAGACCTTCAGCAGTTATTTTCGCATCAGAACACCTGCCGGAGCATCAATTCTTGCCATTGCACCCGCCATGGTGGCTCAGTGGCTAAGGCATTGTGCTGCTGAGCACGAGGTCGCAGGTTCGATTCCCGGCCGCGGCGGCTGATTTTCTGGTGGAGGCGAAAAGCAAAAACGTTTGTGTGTGTGAGATTTCGGCGTACGTTAAAGATCTCCAGGTGGTCAAAATTAATCCGGAGCCCTCCACGCGCCTCATCGCCTGCGTCGCGTCGGTGCGTTAAACCCTACAATCAATCAATCAATTCTTACCATTGCAAGTTAAAAAAGCAGGTCCTAAATTACAAAGGTGTTTGCTCGTACAAGATACGAAAAAGCAGCATTGTTTAGCCCCCCTTGGCTGTCATCTCTCTCTCTCTCTCTCTCTCTAATTTGGTGGTTAGAATTGCGTATGGGCGGTTGATCAATCAGGCTGTTTTTGCTGTGTATTTCCATGCAAACAGCTTTCAGCATATTTGCCGAGTAACTTTCACTTTGCTGCACATCAGGGCTTGAATTGTGAAATCGGTTTGGAACCGCAAGTTAGCTTCCAAAGCTAGATGATGCTCTAAAACGTGAAAAAGTTACCTATCCATGTGGTTGGCTACTTTCATTGGGGACATGTGCAGTTGATAATGTTGTTTCAGGCAAACTAAATGTAACACTCTGCAAAAGTAAACACATTATTTCACAATTGAACAAATTATGTAGTTTATCATTCAGGAGAGGAGCAGTTTCGTTAGCTTTTGCACTTCGAAGATGACAGCCGATCTTTGTGTGGATATATTTGTTACCACCAGCAAGGCTAGTTTTGGTTAACTCACTGAGTGAGGAAAAAGTAGCACAGCTGTTTATAGCGGCGTGTAGAACAACTCAAGTTAGGCACTCAAACATTCAGAAATGTCTAAGGGTTGGAGGTGGTGTTGGGCCAGCCCAGATACAGCAAATATTGCGCGTGGAAGTACAAGTAGTTGAGGATTTGTAAACGATCTTAGTTTTCTGTGACGGATGCTTCGGCAACGATAAATGTGCAGGCAAGTACACATCTCGCGCTATTATTATGAATAAAAAATATTTTGAAATAAAACAAGTTTTAATAGCTCAGGAAGCATCGCAAGCACGCATATAGTTAGTAGACTTCTAAATCTCTTCTATTCCATTGAAAAATTGACATTGCTGCCTGTGCGGTTCGTTTTTAAAATGTGATGCCGATGGCAGCACAATGCAGTGGTGTAGCAGAGAATCCCCCGGAGACCATGTCTCTGCGCAGTGCCAGTCGCCAAAAGAGCACAAGCTCCACGGAACAGTCCTCTCCATCACAGGTTACTGAACTTGTTTCTGGGACTCTCCGCCAGTGCAAACTTCGTTTTATACAGCTACTTTTAACTCTTGCAGTTATTGTGCTATGTGGGTATCGGGCTTAGAACTTTGCCATTGTGATTTTTAGTGTTAACAATTATTTGGATAAAATTTGGGCAAAGAAAAATTCGAGCACAGTTGGCCTTTAAGGATCGAAGAGCGTGTGCTCTGTTTTGCTAGCCACTTGTGCCCGCGACAGTTTTCTTTAACAAATGGAGACACTTCCTGAATCAGTGCATTCATTTATGGGTGCTCGAAGGAGGCATTCTAATGACCATCGACATGCACTCCTGTGCTCCATTTAAAGGAGCCATGGAGGCAAAATAGTTTTGTTAATTCGAAAGTCTGCATCGACCCATCAATTATCGATGCCAAATTTAGCGCAAATTTTCAGCAACTAAGCTACATATTAAAGAAAATGGATTTTTACAGGATCCTTATGATGCCACCGGGACTTCTTTGTGCAATTTGTGGTCGCTGAACAAAGCCGCTGCCATAAAACGTGACTTTTCAATTGCAGTGGGACTTCTGGCTCCAATTGCTCACCGCAAATTTTTAGTAGTCTAAAGTATAAAGCTTTTTCTAATGTGGGGTTTCTTTGTTCTTGTTTATTTTATTATTATTATAAAAATGTCTTTCGGGGCTCTTACTTTCCAAACTCTAGTTCCTTCAAATTAAATGAAATTGTATTTTGTCTTCATGGCCCATCAATATTCGGGTGCACAGTGCACTTAAAGCAACATTTAGGTTGATTTGTTGAGGTTTTATTGGCAGCTGCATGTGCAGTTTAATCCATCCACAATTCAGCCTGGATATGTACTACACTCTGGTATTTCGAATTGTTTATATTGAAAGGTATCTTAGGTTTGTTCACATGACCCTGCCCTGTTTTGATCTGTGGGATATTTTCATTCTGGATAAGCCTATGAGAATGATCGTGCTCACAGGCTGTACCATGATCTCTCTCTGTGTCCCTCTTTCTTCACTTTTTTTTTTTTTCTCCAGATTAGGCTGGTTTTAACTTTTCTATACTCTGTGGCCAGCGGGAGCTTAACTGGGTGTAGATATTTATGAGTATTTTCTTCTTTTTTTGCAGCCCGTGGAACATGGACCTCTGGAAAGATGGCAGTGGTTCCTTCCTGGGGTTTGAAAACCTCCTGGACTCGGCAGATGGGTGAGTGAGACCATCGCATCCTGCTACCTACACTCATACAGGGGGCCATGCAGACAAAATAGAAGTTTGTTTCCTTTGAAAGATTTCCTGTTTTAAAGTGCCTCCAGTGCTTGTCCAGCAACAAATGATGCCATATTCATAGAGAAATTAACCAATCTAGGTTAAAATTTGGATTCTCCCGCCAAATCGTGGGTTTTCGTGACGTTTGCAATGAAGTCATCAGGGCACGTATTTAAAGGAACTTCCACTGCGTCATTTGGTTCTGCAGCCTTGCTTGCTGTCAGTCCTCCCGCATGGCGCTACCGTACTCGTTGTCTGCCATTGCTTTGTTTTTGACCGTATTTTCACCTGGCTTGTTACATTAGAAAGTGACCCTTTCGTGAGACATGGAGTACGCTCGGCAAACAGGGTGACGTAAGACAACGTCGCTTTTGCCAATCGGCCAGTGTTGAATAAGACAACTCCAAAGTGGCATACTTGTATGCTGCTAAAACAAGCATAGTGCGCGCAGTACCAACAGCAGTGCGCATCGGTGCTTGTATGCTTACGTGTATTTTCGTAACTTTTCTTGTTTACCGCACCATCCTTACTTGGGTAAAATGAATGTGCATTGCATTTAAGTGCAGAAGGCTCGTTCAGCAAGTTAAAAAGGCCTGCCTAATTTACGTTTGCTTTTGCTGCTGGCCTCAGCCAATCGCACAGCTGGGCGTATGACATCATAGGTTCCGTTTCAAGAAATGAGGTAGTGGGTCGCATGGCCATTCCTTTTTTTCCTATTTATATAGCTTATTTGAGCAAAGTGTGGGTTAGAAGTGGGGTCAGTATGATTCTAACGAGGCAATCTTTCAAATGAACCAAACTTGTGTTTTTCTGCACTCTTTAAAGGGACACAATAGGCAAAAAAAATTGCACCACCTTCCCGTGGGGAACCATGAGGAGGATGCGAAGCATCATGGGGGTTCCGTGTAGGTTCCATTGTGTTGCCGTTAGGTTGTTTCATTTATCGGAGCACAAATGGGAACGTAGTGTGAACCCTAGTATGAACGAGTGCCTTCTTGTCTCTTTATTTAGAATGGCAGATTCTCGGTTTGCTCACGCTTCTGGAGCTCACGTGCCTGGGCGCGAGTTGTGCTGGCGATGATGATGCGGAGGAAGCGTGGTGACATGAGAATATGATAATGGTGGTGATGATGATGAACAACCTTGTTTGGTTCCGAACTCAGAAAGGGACGCATGGCGATGGAGATCCCACAAACGTTTCCCCTCGTCAGACGGCAGCCTGTAGCCCTTGAGCCTCGGCGGCATCTAAGGACATGCCCCATTCCTGTTCATGGTGATGCTGTTTAATTAAAATGAAAACATACAGCTATTTTGAGAATTTTCTTCTAACGCGTTAGCATTCTTAACCAGATTCTCATTTTTGTGCATGTAGAGAGCGTTACAAGTACGGCTGGTGCTTTAGAGTTCTCGCCAATATGCATATTAAAAATGAGCGAAGGACATACGGCGCGTTCGTAGCACATGCTCCCGTCTCAGTTTGTAGCGCAGTGGGAAGAGCGCCACGTACCTCCCGTTGCGGCCAGAGAGTCGTAGAATCGAAACCGGGCACCGCCTAACTGTTTCTTTTTATGGTGGACTGCGCTGACGTCAGCCCAAACACTGACGGGGCTGAAGAGACGCGCATGCGCAATAGAGTGCGGATGGCGGTCAACGACGACAACAAGGGAGGGAAGGACACAGCCCCGAGCACGAGATGCTTCGCATCTAATAGCAAGTTGGGCTCAGATAAAAGTTTTGTTTTGTTTCTTTGAGAGCTTGTGTGCGTGGTTTTCGTTCTGTTCGTCACGTGACCCTTGGCACGTCCGCTCAGTGATAGCTTTACTTTTCGATTATTTATGCGATTATTTTCAAGGTACTGCCCCAGAGAGGTATGTTCGCTTTCTGGGGAGGCCAATCTATCTATTTAGACCAACTTCGGTTATGACTGTTAACCTCAATTCACTGGTGGTTGGCTAAGCAGTTTGTTTGTGGTAGCAGGGGAGTGCAACGTTACGAGATACTCGTTTAGTTAATTACCCACAGTGTACATGATGTTGAAGGAATGCCGAAGTGAAATTGTCAGTCGTTTTTGTGGCTGTATTGTGGACTTTAACTCGTGGGGTGTTGTTTAGCAAAAGTCAATGGCCATAATTTTGCAGTCTTTGTCTGCAAAGTTATGGCCACCTTTTTAGCTGCCATAGTGACGTAGCACTGAATGTGCCAGTTTTTTTATTTTTTTTTTATTTTTTTTTTTTTAGCTTATGGTTAGTACTGATTATTTGCTTGCTCACAACCGCTTAGGTGGGTTAAAAGGGAGGGACACTGGTCTTAAAGCAACTTCTTCTAATTTTTCAAGTTAACTTTGTGAAACTTGTCAGTCTTGCTGCTTTTCTTTCCACTGATTTCAAATATCGTATGCCATAATTTTTTCAGCTGCTGGTCAATTAGTTCCCAAGATAATTATAGATGATTAGCCATTTTTGGTCAAGCAAAACTGCAATCTTCAATCTTTATATTTTCCAATACTATGAACCCTGGTGAATGCAATAATCGATGCAGTTTGTTGATGCATCGCTTTGGAGTAATTTTACAAAAGCTCATTAAACTTTGGTGGCACCAGTGGCAAGGAACCATTTTGAGTGCCCATTTCAAACACCAAAGAAGCTTCAAGTACGCTTGCAACCCACCGAATTTCGCTTTTTAAGCATGCCAGTAGGCCATCATAGTTGACTTCCCCAAATCAGTTTGAAGCATGGGACATGGGGAACAATGCTTTTGGGAGGGGAGAACCACGTTGTAAACTTTAAGCTGGCAAAGTAACCGGACAAAGTTTAACTTTTTTCTGTGCACCTTCGTAAAATTTTTCGACTCCAGCTTCTAGGCTTGTTGGAGCGGCTGCGGTCACCGAAAAGAAAGAGTAGCATTTGCCTGAATGAAGCTGATAGCAGAAGCAGAGTCCTTCAATGCCTTTCTGGTCATGAAACTTCGCCATCACGCTATGGGAGAGCTTTGCTGCCGCGCTGCGGCGTCGGTGTTGATCGGAGGGCAGCCGGGGGGCATGGTCAGAGTGCGTTTGGCAGGGAACGGACCACGGAGCAAGATAAAACAGACGCTCGTCGCATTATCAGCAGTGCACTTTCGCTTTACCAGTCGTGGGCCGCTCAAATGGACTTTTCATTTTGTGAGTGGCGAAAAAATTTGCTGCGAACGGGCATGCTGTTACAGCGTTCCTGCCTGCTGGTCTGGCTACAGAGCAGCGGCGGCCGCCCGATGCCCTCCGATCTGCGGTGGCGCCACTCACGGTCGCCTTTGTCCCCGTACGAAACCTAGCCGGGGGTTTCATGACCAGAGAAGTATTGAAGGACTCTGGCAGAAGCTTTGTTTGAAACCTTTTAAATTAAGAAAAACTTATTTGTGTGTGGGCCTCGAATCTGGTATCAAGCACAACCGGAGGCAACCTTTCCCGTCTGAACTAATCGGGAAGCTAGCCGCAAACTGTGCTAGAGTTGGAAAGAACTCAAGTGCTAGCGGTATTCTCCTGCCAGTGGAATACCGCTAGCACCCACCATGTGTTGGATCCAACATACCGTCTGTTTGAACAAGCTGAAAACTTGGCAGGGGTATGAAGTTTCGGGTTTCGAACTGTGGGATGTCATATGCTGTAGTGAAGAAGCTTCTCAGATCTTTAGTTGATTAGTTAACCTTGTTTATTTTGTCGAACAGTTGCAGTTTTTGCTGGTTTTTGCCTATGTTGTCCTACAGATAACATGTCCCACCTGCTGTTTTTTTTTTACGAATGTCATTCATACAGAAGCATTCGTGCCTTCGTCTTATTTTTTGGCAATCTTTTGTGCGCTCCCCCCATCACCCCACCCCCATCCTCCAGCTTGCCCCTGCCTTCTGAGCTTGCTGGCGAGACGGGGCTGCTGGACCCCGAGCGGTCGCCGAGTCAATCCAGCTCCGGCCCCTTGGAGGGCGACTTCAATTTTTGGAACGAGCTAGAAGATTTCATTGA
The DNA here is from genome assembly GCF_048455015.1 of Haemaphysalis longicornis. Taxonomy (NCBI): domain Eukaryota; kingdom Metazoa; phylum Arthropoda; class Arachnida; order Ixodida; family Ixodidae; genus Haemaphysalis; species Haemaphysalis longicornis. The sequence continues at coordinate 117,373 of NW_027526349.1, forward strand.
AAAAGACACCAGTGCCACGTGTGAGTATTGCTACGAAGTGTATTCTTATGTCGGTAAGCCCTACAGGAAGTTTGCTAAGTCTTCTTTGCCTATGGGCTTTCAACGCCTTGAATAGAAATTTGTAGTCTAAATTGTTGGTTATATATAGTGACCTGTATCCTTAGCTCTGTCGGTTTCTATGTATTCATAGCCTAATGTTCACTATGTATTCATGGCCTAATGTATTCATGACCTAATTAATCTTCACTAAATCCTAACTCTGCCCTTTCATAGTGTTAGGAGCAGAACCACAGTTGGCATCACGATCATGTTACGTCATAAGGCTGAGGAAAATAGTCATGCTTGTATCTTTTGTTAATTGACGGGAGGATTAAGCAAGAGAGAGAGAGACCATCTGCATTAAAAGCGAGAGGTCAGCTCTCTTAATGTTAATAGCAGGTAAGAGTAAGTATGTGTCTGCATGCTTCTGTACAACCACTCATCGCCTCATGGTATTCTGTGACCTTCAAAAAACAATCATGTCTCTTTTTATCTCTTTCATTCAATTTATTACGTCATTAAGTGTGAGAGCATTACAGGGACACCTAAAGCAGCAACTTTTCTGAAGGGAAAGTGCATCTGTCAAAATTAGAGCTGGGCCAATTCTTGTGCTCTTGTGTTTGGAGAAAGGGTTGTTTTCTCATTCAAAGGAATAGCCAATAACGTAGGATGTGGGGAAAAGTAAAGCAACTATTTTCACTCGCTGGGTTTATCATATTAGAAACCAGGCATTACAAAAGTGTGCTGTAGGTGCCAAAAATAGGCACGCAAAACAACATTCTAGCTTTCCAATGTTGCAAATATAGGCGCCACAAATTTTTACATAAATGCAAATAATTTCAGACGAGGGTGGGCTCAACATGTATCTATGACAAGAGAGCAACAAAAAATTGTCAATGATGGCACAAAGCCGCCAACAGTTGGACATAGCTGTTCAATTTTCCAATAAAGCTGCGGGGCAAGTGGCGATTTATTGGCTTGATTCAACAAGTGCAGCGGTCACATTCATTTTCAGTGGCCACTGTCACTTGCTCAAGTATCGCATATGGTAAAACAGGCATGAAAAAGAATGCTTGAAAGCTGGGAATGCTGATTAAAAAAGCACTACTTTATGTCTGCCCGGCACTACTTATTTATGACTCAACAAAAACAGCCAGATAATGAACACAAGAGACGACATTTTATCAAGAAATTTAACATGCTTTTACATGAGGACTGTTATGTGCAATGATGGTACTATCCTAATTACTCAGGGAAGACAACCTAACACTGGCAAATACACTTCCAGACATTTGAAGAGCATTTTTCAAAAGGTTTTTAGCAGCGGAACCCATTTTTGAAGGAACAGTTTATCTTGGAGCCCGTCAGCAGTGTGCACTTTTAGGCGTAAGAAAATTCAGCTGCACAGTGATGTTTCGTCATTGGGTCTTCGATATAGGAATTATCGAGGAATTCTAAACATTATCTGGTGCTCAACTGTTGCGGTGGAAATAGTTGGATTTGAGTATGCTTCTAGAAGCAATGATTCAACTGCACGTTTGAAGAAATCTGTTTGGACAGCACGTGACAAATAGTCAAAGAATCACTGTGAAAAATTGTGGGAACAACAGAAAACTACCACGGTCTCCAGATTTTTGGAATCAGAATTGTGCCTCTTGTCACTGAGAGGGAGCGTCCCTTGCACTGCTTCTAGCGGTTGTTTTCCAGGAGTTGGTTGGAGTAGTGGACTCCATAGAGTTCCAGTCAGTGCCACCTGGTGACATGAATAACAATCTCAAACTGCACTCGAATGCGAAACTTGAGGCTACTCAATTTTGAAAATAGGCATTTATAGGCATTCTAAAAACACCATAAAAGCCCATCTTAACCTCTAACTCATGCTCGTATATCAAGGTGGTGCGGTAGGAGTGCAAGGAACAAAATAGGCAATTGCCTAAAATCCGGTCTCTAGTCATAATTGAATCTCGAGACCATCCAGGCCAGTCGATTGCCTGCTGGCTTCAGATATCGCAAGTTTATCTCTGTGCAAGCCATTTGAATTGTTACTGTCACTAGCACAAATGAAAGGTGACTGCATTTTACGTCAGAGTGCAACCTTAAAGGAGCCATGAAGAGAAAATGCAAGTTGGTTTTATTCGAAAGATTTCGTGTTTTATAGTGCCCCCAGCGCTTGTCCGGATACAAACGGTGCTTTATTCATTGAGAAATTAAACAATTTAGGTTAAAATTTTGATTTTTCCGCTCAATCGTGCATTTTCGTGGTCCCAAATGACATCACAGGAACCGACCGCTCTGCAGCCTAGAGTACCTTCATTCACGCATCCGCCGTACAGGGTAGAGACACGTATACGCTGGCGCCGCCATTTTCGGTTGCTCGCTCGCCGCCGAAGCAAGTCATTGTGTCAAAACCGCGCTAAAATTATCGCCGCAACGCGGTTTACTGAAGAAGTTTGAATCATATTGTCTGTTTCGCGTTGCTAGGTCTCGTGGGAAACGAAAAGAATAACGCGTTGAGCCCGTTGGCCCAATTGTGGCGGCACGGGACCGTTCAAAGGTTGTCTCCACCCTGTACAGCGGTGTTGGTTAGTTCCCGCGTTTCTTTACGTTCCGTAACCTAGATGGCGCCACCATACCGTGACAAGCGTTTGGTTTGTTTTTGCCCGCATTTAAACCTGGCTTGTTTTTGTTCTGGGAGAACTGGGAGAAAATATTCGTTCCCTGAAACAGTGCTCGCTCAACAAATGGGGTCACGTAAGACACCGTTGCTTGCGTCAATCGGCCAGTGTCGTCTGAGACAACCCCAAGCCCCGTAGTGCTGTGCAGCTAAACCAAGCATGCTGTGCGCAGTACGAACAGCAGAACGCATCAGTACTTCTATGTTTACATGTGCTTTCGTAACTTCCACTGTTTGTCCCATCATTCTTATTGCTTTGTAAAGAATGTGCCCTAAATTTAAGCGCAAATCGCTCGTTCGTCTAGTTTGTAAGCTCTACCTAATTTGCATCTGCTTCTGCCAGCCTCCGCCAATCGCAGGGCTTAGCTCATGTGACATCATAGGTTCTGTTGCGGGAAATGAACTGGTGGGTCGCATGACCATTCCCGTTTTTTCTAATTATGTAGCTTATTTGAGCGAAGTTTACGTTAAAAGTGGTGTCAGTATGATTCTAACGAGACAATATTTTGAATGAACCAAACTTGTGTTTTCTCTTCATGGCTCCTTTAAGTGCTGCTTTATCCTGTGGTCCACGCAGATGGACTGGATCTGGACGAGTTGAGCCTTGATCCGACGGAGTCCTCCGAAGTGCTCTCGGACTGGAGCAGCTGTGGAGGCGGTGCCACTTTCGATGACACAGAGGGCCATCGGTCGCGGCAGCGGCTGCGGAGGGGTCTCTCTCCGGTCCCCTCAGAGCTGCCGCAGGCATCCTCCTCCTCATCGGCGAAGAGCTGGTAAGGCCGCACGCTTGTCTGCTTTTGACACGGGGCATCTCAGTCGACCGCGCTGGCTGATAGAATACAAGACAGGTGCTGTGCCAGAAACCGTAAATGGCATTGCCTGGCTGCTGGGGAGTGAAGCGTCGCAATTTATTGCGGGCCCTTCTCGTGGCTTCTTTGTTTACCACCTTCTGTCTCTGCTCAACAAACGAGTTTTTTCAAACGAAAGCTTTTCTTAGTGGGACCGGTGGCGTCATGTAAAAAAATGAATGCATTTTCTCATAGACCGGTTGGTTGACCGAAAAGCTCTGATCAGATTTCTGGACACGTGTCGCGTGCGTGAAACCGGGCTTACATTGTGTTGAAATGGTTGCTTGAAAATTGCGAAAAGGAATGGCTCCAGATAAGACAATGCACGCATCGATCAAGTACTTTACCTTCATACTCCAGGACGCAGGTTCGATTCCCGGTTGCGGCGGCTGCTTTTCTAATAAAGGCAAAAAGCAAAAAGCCCGTGTGTTTGAGATTTTGGTGCATGTTAAAAATCCCCAGGTGGTAAAAATTAATCCGAAGCCCTCCACTATAGTGTGCTTCAATGCCTATGTAGTGTCGGCACGTTAAACCTCATAATCAATCATTCAGTATTCATCTCAGAAACCAGGTATCGTATAAACCGGAATATAGGTCAACCCAATATATAGGTCGACCCCTTACCTTGAGGTGGGAAAAGTTGACAAAAAAAAATAATTTGTCAGAGAAGCGTACACCGTCCGTCGCTGCCACTCACTACGCCTGCCGAAGTCGCTCATCCGAGCTGTCAGAGTCGTCCGAGGATGACTGCTTCTCGCTTTCAGCATCCAACAGAGCGTCATCATCTTCAATGCTGTCGAGCGCGTCGCTGATGGAGCACTTCCTAAACGCTCGTGCAACCATGTCTTTGGGTGGGTAGCAACTGCCAAGAGGAGGATACCCAGCTTGACACGGTCGCGGTGGATGGTCTTCCGGCCTGTAGATGTCTTTGTTGTCGCCAGCTATTCACTCATTGTACAGTTTGCGAAGCCGGTCCTTGAATGGCTTGTTCAGGACAACGTCCAACAGCTGAAGGGTGGGGGTCATTCTTCCCAGAATCACTATGAGGTCGGTCCTTGCGTCGCCGAGTGCCTGTTTGACGCCTGCAGTCAGGTGTCCGCGAAAGGTGTCCAAAACAAGCACGCTCGAAAGCCGCAGGAGTGCACCGGGTCGCTGATTCCACACAACTTGGATCCACTCAAGCATGAGGGCTTCATCCGTGTAGCCCTTTTCATTGACACGGACTATGACATCTCGAGGGAAGGATTCTTTCCGCATCGTCTTGCGCTGAAGGGGGGCAACTTTCTCCCGTCGGCTGTACACGCCAGCATTACAGTGAAGCGGGCCTTCTCACTGCCTGTTGAGATGAGCTTCACCTCCTTAGCCCCGCGTTGGCTAACTGTGGTGACTGACGGCATGTCAAACCACACCGGGGTTTCGTCTGCAATGCTTATTTGCCCCAGGAGAAATGTTTTTTCCTCCCGCAGACGAATCGCATATCGCTGAAAGTTAATCAGCTTCTCTTCATACGCGTCCGGCAGTTTCTGGAAGATAAACGTCTGCCGTCGAAGAGAAAATCCCTTCCGCTTCATGGAACGGTGGACCCACAACCTCGAATTCTTGAACTCCTCCCTAGAGAGACCATCTTGGCGAGCGAGTTCGACTGCTTTGTAGCAGATGGCCTCCGCCGTAACCGGCAGCAATCGTGAGTGCAGTTCCCGAAAGTCCGCCACTTTGTTCTTCAGCTTGGGGTGCACCGCTTGACGTCAACGGAACGATCTGTTCCGGGGGTTACACGCACACAGCTTAACTTTCTGGCTCCGCCAGTACCGCACACTTTTCTCCGAAACGCCAAACTGGCGTTGCGCCGCCATATTCCCTTTCTACTCGGCGAACTCAATCGCCTTCAGCTTGAACGCAGCGGTGAACTGGCATCAACTTCCATCACTCATCTCGGAGCAAACACATACAGAAACGCGCGCACACACAAGGCGAGTAAAAGACAAAAAACTAGAGAAAAGCGGAAAGCAAATGAAGGTCTGGTAGAGCGAGAGCAGTTTGACACGACACAAAGGGCGATGGCGACGGACTACGCAAACGCTTGCACGGCAGCTTGCACCTTACTGCCAGACAACAATTTACATCCTGCCAATGACCGCTTTATAAGACTAGGGGTGACTTTGGTGCGCCTCTTTCTCCCTTTTTTTTTTTTTTTTTAAGAAACTTGACCTATATACTGGTTTATATGGTATCTGTATGCATTTAGATCGTTCGTTGATGCATTTGGTTAGTGTTCGTTCTTCATTAGCAATTTGGGCCTCAGACCATGGTATCTGTATGCATTTAGATCGTTCGTAGATGCATTTTGTTAGTGTTTGTTCTTCGTTAGCGGTTTTGGTCTTTGAATGTTTGACTATTGATTGGATGCACTGTTAGCGAAGATTTTTACACAGTTTTTATGTGAGAAAGCTTCCACACTTCTTTCAACTTTCTTTAAGGCATGGTAAAGTTATCATGGGGTGTGAAGCATTATCTGGCTTCTTGCTGCGCAGCGGTAGTCTTGCTTAATTAACAGCTTTAGCAATGCTGGGCTGGGCTGGGCTGTTTTTATTTATTGCTGAAATAATGTGAAAATGATTTTTGGGGAACACTTTTCAGAACGTGGAACCCCACCCCCTCTCCTTTACTGTGTAAAATCGTTTTAGTCAAAAGTGTCGTCTTCAAATTGTGCGAATCCCAAGAGGGCAACCGAAATCACTCACACCCACACTCAAACACACAAAAAAAAATGGCGCTGTTTACAATCTAATATATTTTCCCTCGCCACCATTAAGGGGAGACGCGGGTCTTGGAATCCCGAAATTTGGCCAAAAAATCGATTTTTAGAAATCGCCATTTTCGGAAAGTAGAGCTATTTTTCTACCGGTAAGCAAAATATCCAGACCCAGGAGTACGTATTTGAGCCATAATATCAATTTATAGCACCGACGCCCGCTAAAATCGGCCAAGATTCGACGCGAAAATAGCATTTTTTCGACGACTCGCCCCTCGGGTTCTACATGCGCCACGGCGTCCATCTTGGTCTCATTCGAAAGCGCGTCTTTTCGTTTTCAATTCCCCGCCAGAACCACTTCGTTTCGTCCGTTGGTTGCGAGTAAAACCGGGGTAGAAAAGAGACGGATCGCGCCGCCTAATTGGTTACTGACTGCACGTGACCGCAGGGCGCAACCTCAATGGCTGGGCGCCGTGGGTCGTCTGCTCGGCACTCTCATCACAGGGCAACGGCTCATGTATTCGTCTATGCGAGGACCGGCAAAAGCCCCGCATGGCGTAAAAATAAAGTAAAGATGTCTATCAATAACCGAAAGGAAGAACAGGCATTATTAAAAGCGCCTGAAATACGATTTTCTGCTCCTGTGACGACGACTTATCGCGAGAACGGCGCTGAGACGGAGGTAGGCTTAGCGCCCGCGCGGGCTGCCGAGACGATAGCGTAGCGATATGATTACGCCTGCGGGGGCACTAACGTGCGTCTATCTTTCGATCAGCAGCAAATAGAAAGAAAAGAAATGATAAAGTGGAAGATGCCGCATGCCGACGTCGCAAGGGAAGTGTGTTCATTCTGTTATCAACGATGCTGCGGCGGTTCGGCCCGCACTCCGGCGCGCGCTTCCTCGTCGGCAGGTTACCATATAGATAAGCAATTTGAGAATTACAAATGTTCGCACTGTGCACAATGTGCGTTCGTGACGTGATATACGAGTAGATTAAACCGAAAACGTGGTTATCCCACCTAGCCAAGCGCATGCACGTTACAGAACAGTGGCGGGCATTCCGTTACCAGCCCCTTCGCTGCAACTCACTTCACGCGATGCAAATCCGATTTGATTGCTACAAATGAAGCAGTAACATAACAAAATAGCGTTTACAACTGTGGTGCACGCTCGGCACCTCAGCCCTAGTCGCCAAAGAGAGACGGCGCGATGCCAACAGCATAAAAATTGAAGCAACGTTCTAGCTTTGCTTTTGTTCAGTTTTTCTGCCAGGTGCCATCTGTAGACAGAGGATTTCATAATTTTCCCACCAACTGATTTCAGCAAACTTGGTATGCTCGTGTTGAGCGAAACGCGAGCTACATTCTAGAACCTTTCTTTTTTTCATATGCTCAATAGATAAAACTGTCACTTGTAGTAAAACTTCAACTGCGATTTTCTCAGTTTCCCTTTTTTTGCATATGTGCCTAGCCTTACAGGGGTTTTGAGGTAGTTCTTTTCAAAGGATTTCTACAAGTGTTATACCGTTGAATTCGGGATAAAATGAACTGCATGCTGAAGCTATTTTAATTGACTCATTTTGCCTCAAATAAATGTTATGAGTAATAATTAGAGGTCATTAAGTTTTCAGAAAACTGTACTTGGCATAATTAGATTAATTCTATCCAATCAACTATCTTTACAGGAATATAAATAGCTTCAGCATGCATGGCAGGTCTTAAGCTACACATCCATACCATTTATTTAAAAACAAATTGAATAAAAAGTTCCTTAAAGGCCCGTAAGAAATTACTTAATTAGGCTCCAGTGTTTTCTTTATAACTCAAAAAATAATTATACCACTTGAAAACTAATTACATATTTGAAATGAGGAAGACAAAACACATAGGCACAGTGATTTTCATTATCACAGACCAATTAATAAAAAAGTTCATTTCAAGACCCACGTCTCCCCTTAAGTGCAACCACGTTTGTATCAAGCCGCTTCGTATGCAGGGGTGAGACAGCTGCGCATATTGCGCCTTTCTGATACAATTCCATTTTTCTGCGCCAAGCTGCTCCAAAAGCACGAAAATGGCGAAAATTGCGCCAAACTGCTCCAGAAGAACCTCAACGGCACGCATTTTGATGCTCATGTCAGTTTCGGCGGGGACGAAAGCCTCCAGCATCCCGGTCACCGCTTTTATCGTCGGTCAATCGCAAACACAGAAATGGCACAAATAGAAAGGCTGAAACGAAGCAAGCGGTAGCTTCTAAAACTCGATTCGCTTTCCGTCCGGGTTCGCTGAAACGGCCTTCTCGATTAGGCATCGCTGTGGCAACAAACATGGCCGCCGCCTGATCTGGCTGCTACCAACGCGCTCATTGCGCATCGCCGATATTTTCCCTGGTTTATGTTACGCTATCAGCTGGGTTCCAGTCTATTCATTCTATCTGTTGTGGCTCTGAACAGTGACGTTAACGCGGGGATATGGTTTGAGATTGGTGCCAGATTACGGGAAGTTGCGCGGCTCGAAAAAAAGTTCATTGAAATGTGGGGCCTACGACTTCGGCGTGGTTTGTCCTTGAGTTGCGAATCGCGGTGGGCGCATCTATATTCGGGTTCGTGGAGTGAATTTTTTGGCTCGTTGCGGTGTTATAAAATGCTGAGGTGTTGCTGTGCTTCGAAGCGCGATCGCGAGCCTCGGGGATGGAACGGTTGACACGAACGTTGCGGGCTGTGCTGCGGCGCCGCGACCTGTTCAGGCAGCGCCCAATAGCTGCAGGACTACACTGTTGCCATAGGACGCGACTTAACACTTGATGTATGCAAAGTAAATTTAATGCCGAAATCTAGGTGGCTAAACAGTAACGCTACTCAAATGACCATAGGGTGAACCTGCGCCCCGGTGACTGAAACAGGTAGGCTGGTTGGGCTATGCGACCGTTAGCTCGAAGTTGCTCAACTGTTGCCGTGACTACAGTCGTTCGTACAACGCAGCCTGGGATTACAAAAATAATAATTTTAGCATTAAAACGGCAAAAAAACGCCACAATTGCGGAGCCCTTAAATTTGATAAAAGTTTTAGCAGTTCGTCTGTTCCGTCGTGTACGTAGTTACCGTGCTGACCGGGACTCGTCTGGGCACTTGGGCATTCGTAGCGGTAGGGGGATTAGTTCCGCGGGCCTGCCTTCGCCTTGTCCGTGCCTCCTCGCCCTTCCGCGCGCGCAGGCGCAGACCGGTCTCGGTACCCGCCGCGGTGGCTCAGTGGCTAAGGCGTTGCGCTGCTGAGCACGAGGTCGCGGGTTCGATTCCCGGCCGCGGCGGCCGCTTTTCAGATGGAGGCGAAAAGCAAAAACGCCCGTGTGTACGAGATTTCGGCGCACGTTAAGGATCCCCAGGTGGTCAAAATTAATCCGGAGCCCTCCACTACGGCGCGCCTCATCGCCTGCGTTGCGTCGGCGCGTTAAACCCCCACGATCGATCAATCGAACCGGTCTCGGTAAACCCGGTAACAAAGTAACCAACAGAACAGACGGACTGCTAAAACTCTCTAATGTTAACGGCAGTTTTGTTGTCAGTGTTGCGTGCAGCCGCAACACAATATCACCAGTTAGGAAAAAGGTGGTGCAGTTAGTACTTTGTGATACTCTTAAAAACTCTTTCAGGTAAGGCTGTTTCAGTGTTCTGTGTATTCAAAACTGATTGAAATGTGCACTTGACTTTGCAAATAGCTGAAATAATGATTTTTTAAGCTCACAAGACGGTGTATTGAATCTCCCTAACTGCTCCAAATCAAGATTCTTCTGCTCCCAAACCGAAATTTTGCTGCTCCAAAATCTGCTCCCAAATCTGTTTGGGCTGTCTCACCCCTGCGTATGTCAAGCTTTGTATTTTGGTATCGCACTTGAAAGGTTTGAAAGTCTTCCCTTTGTGTCCTCCCCTTCAGCACTAGTAAATAATGCACAAATGACGGCCCGAACGAAGTCACTGACAGGAGCCACACTGTGATTGGTTCTGACGTTGTGCGACACTTTCTCGTTGGATGCCACCAAGTGAGCCAGGCGGTCGCGGTAGCTGATGCGTAGCTACTGTTATTCCAGCCGCCTTAATGCGGTTTGTGGATTCAACTTTTTGGGTTCTGCATCAAATCCGAGGCGGAATGCATGGGTCACATGGCAGTATTCTACGTCTTCACTGCATGGATCACAAGACCCATGGAACAAAGAAATGGAAATCCACCACAGAAACGTAGCTACACCAAGGTGCCTTGTTTTCATGTATTTGGCTCTGTGATTGCTGTCATTGCTGTTGTCAGGCTGGAACTCGCTGATGTTTGACATGCATTAAAAGTGGTCTGCGTGGCCAGCACCACCACAGATCAGCTGCTAAGCTCAGCTGGTGATCTGTGGTGGGGCATGCTAAGTCGGGTTTTGCCTTGTGTCACTGCTTGAGCTTGACACGCATCTTGATGGGCAGACGCGTAGAAAACATGGCCGCGTAGCGCCTCTGCCAAGCGGGTGACTTCCCGGAGAGAGAGCACATGCGAAAGCTATGTAGTGTGGGATACACCAGGTGAGGGCTACAATAGGGAAGTGGCTGTGGGGTTCAGCAGAGAATGACGAACCATCACTAAAGCTCACTAATAAAACTGGAGGAGGCCATCTATTTACAGTACTTTCTCTGTTGGTGCCAAGCGTGAAACTTGATTTTATCAACTCCCACAGGACAGTCCCTCTATGGGTCACTTGAAGCGCGACCCGTTACTGGCCGCAAGCTATAGGGGCTGAGTGATATCCCTCTTCGGCCATTTCGATTAGCCGTTGTTTTAAAGAAAATGAGTAATGAGGGACAGAGAAGAATTCTAAATTTACAAGAAGTTGTTGAAGCCTGTAATATCAACAAGAGTCGTCCAATTGTGCAAGCCAGCCTTCCTGGATGTTGTACGAGGAGGAAAAGACATTTTTGGATGCCACCTAGCTATGATAGCGGTTCACATGCCTTCACCCGGTTTTATCAAATGTTTCAAATTTTTGCTTTTCACCACTGCTATGTTAGCTGTATATTTGTGAGTCTTTCCAATAAAATACTAGTTGCGATTAAAAACAGCACCCATCTTGTGGACTCTCTCTCTCTCTCTCTCTCTCTCTCTCTCTCTCTCTCTCTCTCTCTCTCTCTCTCTCTCTCTCTCTCTCTCTCTCTCTCTCTCTCTCTCTCCCCCAGCCTCCCCCTCCCTCTCCCCACTTCAAAATGCATATGCACATACTTGCCCACCTTTCAGTTCTGTTGCAGCTGCTGTTGTTGAGTGAGCTGTAGAGGGCAAAGCAACCAACCTCAGTAGCCACGTAGGCCTGCCAGTTGCGGAGCCTGTGATTGCTAGCCCTGTTGCTGATGTGACCGTCGTTCGTGTCTTGCTCAGGTCTTCGATGAGTGGTGAGGAGCAGCTGAGGACTGTCGAGACGTTGACGGAGGCCATCAGCCACCAGCTGGGACTCCGGGAACAGCTGGACGTGATACGCATCATTGATCCGACGGCCTGCGTCGATCCGGCCGCCAATCGAGAGTTCGTAGTCGGTGGGTCCCCTTTTTTTTTTTGCCAGCTAGCTCTAGACTGACCTCGGCTTGGCTTCTTCCTTCCGGGCTTGTGGTACGTAGTACAGGTTAAAGCAGCTGTGCCGACTCTGCTGGTGGTGGGAGGGGCTAACAGTGCCGCTGCCACAGCAGAGGGAACCCTGATAGCACGCTTTTTTCGTGGCCAAACACATTTACGTCCTTTGTGGTTCCGGCTGGTTGACTTTTAAGGTCAGAAAGCATTGCTTGTGATGCCCGTTTAGGAAGCATTCGGCAAGCAGCTGATGCGACTTCCTTGTTTATTTAAGCGTTACGTAGTCGCTAATGCAGTCACTAACCGTAATGCTGTACAACAACGCTTATCTGCCGAACTCTTATGCCGTCAAAAGTCTTCGTCTTGCTTGAGGCAGGAGCGGCGCCCACTATCTTTCCTCTGACTGGGCATGGTGGCATCTGGCCTTCAACAGGCAAGCCGCGCGCTTAAATTTATCACGAGCACGCACTCGCACATAAGATAGGATGACGCGGGTTGAAGACTGAGCACACAAACATTTTTGCTCCTGACTATGAAGAATGATAGTAGGAACATGGCAATGACAGCTGCTCACAGTGCACACATAACGGCGCAGTGCCAGGACGGCACGTTTGCGCGATTTCAACTGGATACGGATTGGCTGTAGCTCCAGCTTGGCGAACCGGTCCTGCGCCTTGTGTAAAGACAAGTCAGTCACATCGAATAACCAGAATGCAATGGTGTCCATCTATGCATTTGTTTTTATTTATTGGTGGTGTTGTAGGTGCCCAGCGCTCGTTTTCGGTGAAGCTAAGATCCCTGGGTGTTTCAAAAGCTACAGATGGCTGGCGTTGCGCTTATTTTATCTGGAAATAAATGTTATAACCCAGTTCCACAGAGACAAAGTTTCGCTGAATGAGTGAAAACAACCCAGACAAATGGTTCATTGTAGCGTGGACTTTGTTCATTGACTTCTATGGCTAGCTGACAAGGAATTGGAAATATTTTGTTAAAGCAGAGTTTATTGTAGCGGGATTCGACTATAACACCTGCTGTTACCCTGAACATGAGCGGAAAGGGGTTTCAGTGTGGTGCAAACCTGGGAGCGCATTATGTGGTAATTTTCAAGTGTGTTGGAGCAGTTCCTGTAATGCTTCTTACTCTTGTATCAATTGATCACACATTGAGCACCTTGATGAGAAATTTTGGTTGTTTGTATCTTCAAGCACTCAATGGCCAACAGAAACTGTTACACGTGTGTGACCTTGCAGGATTTGTGTGTAAGGCGAATTCTTTTCCCCTTTCAAGATCTGAGGCACCTGGATGACTGCAAGCTGCGCCAGATAGCAGAGTATGTGCAGCGGAACGCTGATGCAGCCAGGGAGCAAGTGGGCACCGAGGCAGAGGCCGCTGAAGAGACCAGCTCCTCTCGGAAGAAAGGCCGGCGTCGGGGGAGTGGCCGCCGTTCGGCCTCCGAGCACAGCAGCCCGGCCTCCTCCTCTTCCAAAAAGCTGACGCCCAAGGTGAGGCCTTTGAAGCCTGCCGCTCTCCTCTTCTTGTAGTGGGTTTCCGGATCTTGTCATACTGGCTTTGTTGAAATCGCGGCCTCAACGAACGTTGTCTGAAAATTGACCCCCCGTTGATCTTCAGTGATGCTTGATTTTTTTCCACTTCTGTTAATTCGGCTCGCAATTCAAAATCTAGAGAGCCTGCTGGAGTGCAAAGGCATGTCTACTTTTCCGCCGATTCGACCAAAGCCCTGTAAGGGTCGAAATGATTTGACGAGCATCAACTGTAGAGGGGATTGGGTTTTGCTGTGTGTTTTGTTACAGTGTAATAGGCTGCAGCGAGCTTCTCGCAAGGAAATATAAATCTTCGCCAATTGGAATCTGACTCGTAACGGCTGCAGTTGTAACAAATGCTCAGTTACAACAGTGAACATGGCATGACCGTCATTCCTGTTAACTCGCGCGTTCTCCCGTATGGCCGGGAGGGAAGGGGGGATGAACAGGTTTTTAAAAGGTCAAGTAATCATAACTCGTGACATTAAATCAAAGTGCGACGTGTTCTGGGCTTGTCGCTCATCCGTGCATCATGCTTCGAGTTGGCATGGGAAGTACGCCATTGCACGTTACTGCTGAAGCGAATCGTCAACGGTATTTCGGAAGTTTAACCGTTTTGAGGTGCACGCCAGGTTATTTAGTTTCGAAGAGGACAGCACTTGACACAGCAACAGAGTTAGGTATTGTCAACGAGCTTAGCCAGGAAGCAAAGAGCTGCACATACATTCTGGCTCTAGTTTCTGCCTTGAGACAGTCGATGCATGCACGTTGCAAGTGGTACCCCGATCGCGCGCGTCTCGTTGGCGGGGGCTGACTACTTGAATCAATGGTGGCGGTTTCGAAGCGTTCAAAGCAGCCAGCTCACCATCACAGGTAGCTGATATTTGACGGTTGCTTTTAGGAGCCGCGCAGATCGACGATTCACGATGCAATTTTTATCCACATTGTGGGCTATTTTTCCAGCATGTGTGACTGTTTTGTGCAGCTGTTCTATTATGGTGGGCCAGGCATAAACTTGCCTATGTAGCTTCACTGCTGCTGCATCAGCACACCTGCTGCATGTGCATCGCGTTTTGGCGTGCTTAAAGGGCTTCTCACACCTACAGTGCTCCCACTTCTGTGCCATTCTGAAGGGGGGGGAAAAAAACACGATTTCGCAACCAAGTGCGCCAAAGTCTGTTGCGCAAGTCGTGTGCGGCTTGTTACAAGTACCAGTTCACAGTGGTCTCTAGACATGTATGACTAATTCGGCTTCAACACATCTAGCAGTTGATGTTTAGTTTCTCCAATACAAAAATTGCTTCAAATCACCGTTCATCAGTGGCACCACTGCACTTGTTACGAATCCAGCATGATGATAGTTATAAGTGGGCTCGAGTGTACTTCCCCAGTGCATGTTTGCACACGCACCCCTGTCCCCCTCCTGGTGCAGCGCGGCCATCGCAAGCGCCACCGGCAGGTTCAGACTGTCACGTGGCACGACCGCAAGGCGCACCGCCAGATGCTGAAGGAGCGGAAAAGCGGCCTCTTTGTGCACGAGCAGGTGCTCATGCTCAAGGGCACCACGGCCGCTGCGTCCTCGGCCTCGTCGGCCTCCGGCCCAGCTTCTTTCGGCACGGCCCGCCTCCTCGAGGAGGAGGAGGAGGAGGAAGTCGACATCCTCCACTGATGAGGGGCATCGCGCTCTGTAATTAGGCCCTCCTGATCTTCTGCTGCGTCGTCCCCTAGCCATCCTGTGTTTCCCAGTGCTTTCCTTGCTCATTTTTGGGGTGGAGTGTGTGTGTGTGTGTGCGTGCATGCCGTGTGGATCTGAAGTTGGATGTGATTGAGGTCGTGTGTGTGTGTGGCTGGATGGGACGTGTGGATGAGGGGTGTTGTACCTTGGTTTGCGCGCAAAGTGCTCTTTCGGGGCAAAGTTTGATGAAATTTAGTTTCTTGGTGTTCTTCTCCGTCTTCGATTCACTTAAACGTGTGTTCATTGACTGTCGCTGCTTAGTGGCAGGCATCAAGATGAGGACTGGACGGAAAGAGTATGAATTTGAAAGCGGCGGTCTTTTGATACTACACGCTCCGAATGTTCCTTGCTCTGTTGCGGCTGGCGTGGAAGGGCTTGAGGGAAGTTCTTGCTGCTCGGCTGAGCGGGGCTGATAAAGTAATGAGGCAGGTCGGAATGTTGAGAGGGGCGGGTTATTTTTTGTGGAGGGTTTCATGGTAGGATTCAAAGGCAGTAATGCCACTTGTGGTGGTTGCATCTCTGTTCCTTTTGTTGTTTGTGATGATGGGGGGGGATTGTGTGTTTGCAAACTTGCTTTATGGCTTTCTGTTTTTGTGCGTGTATGTGTGTACTAGAACTTTATTTGCTTTTGCCAATGTTTTGCAGGGGATCTATTTGAATGTATTATCATTTTTTTGGGGGGGGGGGGGGGGGGGGGTAGTGTCATGGAAAGCAATTCAATGGAATTAGTCTAATTTGGTTGACACAGGACTTGCTGCTGACTTGTCCTGCTGAAGTGTACATGCATTGTGTTGCCACTAAATTTCATTAAAATTCATTTTAGGGTAACATTTTGTATGGGGCTGTACATATCAATTCTTTTTTTACTTTTGTTGACGTGCATTGTTCTTTCGTTACCTACTGCTGTCAGCTTTCAGGTTGATGACCTGAGCCCTTCACTGCCCGACGGCAAGAATATCCTGAAACACTTTACTGTGGCAGCGAAGTGCTGTCCACTTTGCCTTGCTTTGTGAGGAGAGTTTGCTTAATTGTCAAATGTTTCGATGGGTCGAAGTGCCATGTTTGTTTTAGATGCTTGGTGGTTCTTTGCGGAGCTGTCTTGCCTGAGTGCATTCAGCTGTGTTGAGTCAAATCGAAGGGATTTCAGTCTTCGGTAGACAGAAAAACATGTGGTTGATCTTTACAGGTAATTAGCATGTGATGGAGATAGTATCTCCCCCAAATCGCTTTCAGTTAATCACAACGCTGTGCAGTTCTCCGAGGAAGCGTGTTTTTGCTTCGTTCATTGTTCATTGGCATCTGTGGAGGTAATTACCAGCGCGAACAAAGTGGTTAGCTCAAGAAGGCAGTGAGGAGGGGTGATAAAGATAAAGCTTCTAGGAATTATATGAATGGAATTCGCAACAGTGTGGCCATGCGTCGTCAGCACTCTTAGTGCTGTGCGACACAGCTGTCAATAATAAAGATCATTTTTGCAATGAGCCGAGTCTGAACACTTCAACTTGACAGGTGTACTTCGACAGCTGCGTGTTTTTCACGAAATGTCTTTTAATAGTGTGCAACATGTCAGTGGGCAACAAAATCACAAATGTTATCCTGTCTCACAGTGGACAGGTGTTGACAAATACTTGAGGACAGTGTCGCTGTAGCAAAATGCAATTGCTCCAAAATACCGCTAACACCGACAGCATTTTTCAAATAATGCAGGATTGATTTTGCTTACGGTTTCATTTTCTGTTTCAGCCAGTGGGGGGGAAAAAAATTCCCATCAATGAACAAACCTTGCGATGTGATGTCTTTACACGTGAACGACTGGCTACCAAACACGGGTAGTTTGGGCAGGAGTGCTGGTTCCTTAATCGTATAGACCTGCCTGCAGTGTCCGATGGATCATGAAAATGATGTGCAGTGATGTGCGTACGTGAAGATAAGGGGATGCGTTGCTTTGTAGACAACTCCGACCTATACACTCAAGGGTACCCAGTAGAAAACCATGTGTGGGGCGAGATTGTCTGGACAGGTGGAACAAAGCCTTGAGAGAAATTTTTTTCAAGGGAATTGGCCAGGTTTCGCTTGGTTTGTCAGGTGTGAGGCTAGGTCCTATTGTGAGTGTGAAGACATGAAAACATCTGAAACGGTTCCTGTGACCTTATCTAACATCTGAAATTTACTCGTAGCCATGCTCTTACACAATGCTCTATCTCAATTCCCGAAAACCCTCGTACCCTAACTGCAGTTTTGTTTTAAAGGGACCCTGCAGCACTTGCCACAAGTCAATTGTCCCAGCAATCTCCTTCCGCAAGAACAATAAATTCACTATTACTGAAGCTACGTGCGATGAAAAATCTCGCATAATCGTTCCCTCTCAACTTGACCACAGACTACATGACAAAACCTGCGCGCTCTCTCCCGGAAAGGGGGGCAGCTTGTGGCATTCTCTTCGGCGGCCTTTGATATGTCACAGGCCGGGGAGTTTTCCCGTTTCTTCTGCAGCGTGGAGAGGTCTATTTCCAATGGTGCAACAAAAAGGCAGGCATGGCTGCCTGCTCGCAAGCACGCGCTCAGGCCGGTAGGGCATTTTTAAAGCAATAAGCGTTTGTTGTCAATTGGTCTGGTTGAAAGGGAGGTATACAGGAGGGTGCACAGCACCGGCGACGACGGATCGTCACGAGAAATAAGCAGTAAAGTTGGCCAGCAACAGCCCATAGGGCAGCCGCTGCAGAAATGACTCAATTACAGTGGTGCGTAATGTTAGGAATTGAAGAGAGCGCGATTGGTTCCGAGTCTGTCACAGCAATTTGAGTGGTCACCGCATCACGTCGCATGTAATATTTGGCTCGGGTATTGCTGGCATGACAACAATCTAAACATCGAACAAGTTCATTTGCACTGCTCAAAATGTGTTGCAGGGTCCCTTTAACCTTCTCTGACCATCCTCCTTGGCCAAATGTAAAACTGCACATTAGTGCAGACCTGTTGTTGCGCAGTAAACCCTTGTCAAATTGAATAACATTAAGATGGAGGCCACACGGCAGTAGTTGGATAAGGGATGGAGAGGGGGAGGTGAACACTCAGTCGTTTAAATAGAAAATAGAATGATGCTATCAATGTCAGCTAAAGCATTACCATCGTGTTGTAGTCAAGAAAGCACAGATGGAAACCGCGTGGTATAAAAGGTCGGTTGAGTCCCTCAATTGCAAATGGCGCTTGCCTCCATCTTCACAATTATTGAGCTTCAGCCCCTCCCCCCCAAATGACAAAAGCACCAGCATCACTGTTCAATCTGTGCACCACATTACCACGTGCCACTTTTCCTTACGTCTGCACTATTTCCCCAAGAAAGTGACTGTGTGGGAAGTTCAGGGCAATTCATTTTCCCTGCAATTCCCGAGGCACTGTCCACGCTAAGCGGAGTCTGCCGTCAGTGCACTTGGAGCCAGCAGAACGTGTATGCTTATGTTGACTGATGCCTGAGTCATAAGGGTATTAATGGTTCGCCAACGAGAGCTTAAACTGAAGGTGAACCATGGTCGGCACCCCACTGTTAGAGCTGGCGTGCTTTTGCGCCGCCCGCAGCGTCTTGTCCTTTACGGGTTCAAAACTTTTCCCATAGCAATCACCAGACCGCTGACATTGTCCACAACGAAGTACAGGAAGGGCCGGTCGAGCACGATTTCGAGCGTCTCTTCGGAAGGTCCGACGAACGCCGGCTCGCGGCGTCGGCTGCCCGGAGACGGGGGAGGAGCTGCCGAACCGGGGCTGGCGTTGCGGGGCCCCTTGATGTCGAGAGCGACCTTGTGCACCACGTTGGTCACGTGCAGCCAGGGCACGTCGCTCATGTCGAACAGCTGCGCGCGGCCGGGCCCGAAGAGAGATGCCAGGCCCATGCGAGCCAGCGGAGCGGTCAGGTTCTCGTGGCTGTGTTCGATCTTGATGCGAGGTAACTGCGCAAGAAACGGGCGGTACAGCGTAAGCTAACATTTGCCACCAAATCGCGAAAGTTTGGTCTGTCTGTCACTCGATTCGGATTCAGCCTCCTCACAAAACCGTTAAAAACTCCATGCGTATTCAACATTCAGCAAAAAAGAAGGCATTAAGCCAAAACATACGGACATAAATGACACCAATGCTGTTTTAAGAGTAAGTAACCTTGTTAAATCTAGCTCGAGGCTCTCCAAACCCGACACCAACAGGAGGTCTCAACAGACGGCGCGCGTTGGAATAAACGGTATTTCAGAGGCGTTCATTGCGAACTCCGCAGTGGACGGAGATGGTTCCCTCTTCACGGGAATCCATATGCTGCTCTTGCCGCCTGGCCCCTGGTGGCCAGCCGTAGCTGATCCTCCGCCTCGATAAAGGGTATGGTGGGGCTGGTGCTTCGGGCTAAACCTACACTCCATCACATGCTGGCAGGTTTAATCTTCTGGCGTGGCAGAGGTGACATAAGATTATTGTATTTCCACAACATTCGCAGGGTTTTCATTTGAACCAGACGCGAGCGTTGCAAGCTCGGGTTGCTAATCTGGTTCCTGGACTTGAGCATTTGTGCTGGAACTGTGACCGATCATCATGCAACGGTCCTGAATGTTACGCAGGAAGCCGCGTTAAATACGTTCGTTCCAGACTCCAAAGCTATCTTCCAAACTAGTACCACGTTTGTCCGCGGCATGGCGAATGAGCTGAGCGATAAGGCTATTGTTAAAAAAAATTGGCTCCAATCCACGCTGTGAAGGCATTGTGGAAAGCAAGGCTTTAAACGAGTGTAACCCACAACAAATGCCCATGCGACGTCACTTGAATTGACACACGGGGCTCTACAAAGACAAACCAGAGATTCTGCCAGCCGTTACCTGGAATTCGCGGGGGCGGCGTCCCGGACGCAGCAGCGTCGGCCACGGCCGGGCTAGAGCGGCGGACGCCGCCGCTGTAGCCCGGCCGTGCGTCAGCAGCAAGGAGGTTAAAAAAATTGCCGGCAGAAAGAAAATGGAGAGGAGCATCTTTCGAAGGGTGAGACAGCGGAACCTAGCCATCCTGATGTGCTAGTAGTACCTCTTAAAGGGGTCCTGAAATACCTTCCGCCGATGCGTGGATGTACATGTAACCAAATAAAGCAATGTGTTAGCAATCTCCTCCCGCAAGAATTTTGTTGAAGCGATGAGTATTAGCTGAGAAATCGTAAATCAAATCCGCGCATTATCGTCGCACCGCGTTTCCTCCTCCTTTCAACTTACTCTCCGCTGTTGACGGCGAGCGAGCCTTCCCTCCCATGATGCTGCGCTCCTCGGCGGTGACGTACTTCCGCTATTGCGCTGCTCACACTGCCGTCTGCTACGGGCAAGCTTTGTTGACACCATGAATCCCGCACTTCCGATCAAGGCTGGAAAAGCGAACGAAAAATCTGGCCGCATGTGCGCAGCGGCCTGACCTTGCCCTTTCGCAGTGTACGTTGCTACAGAACTTTGCTATCGGCGGCACGCGACTTTTTATCGGCGGCGAACTCGCAGCCGCACGGGGAGGATCCTGCGCTCGCTCCCTTGGATGCACAGCGCACTGTTTATCCAAAAAGCGCCGTATCAGATGTGGCCCCGCTGGTGCCGGGTCTTATTTTGTGGTGGTGGTAATTCCTGCCGGCGGCATGTGAAAAAGACATTTTAAACCGATACAGAACCCGTGCACAAAACGCCAGTTCAGCTTGGGGCGACGCGTGGTGGAGAGCGGCAACGTTGGCAAAACATTCTCCGCCGCGGCTCTGAGCTTTCTAGCGCTGGAGCGAGCACCATTTCTTTGACAATATCAAACATCGGTTGCCCTGGCAACAAGGCACAAACCGCTGTAGAAGTCAGTTACGGTTGCGTGACCCCGGTTCAGCTTGGGGCCCCACCTCGCGGCATATGGGCACTTCAGGCATGCTACTCACTCCCATTTGGAAGTGCGAGATGCGTTTGGCATTACAGGAGGCGATGGTGTGTGTGTTGTGTTGTGGACGGCTTTGTTTCGCGATGAAATGCGACGTTGTGCTTCTGCGGGTGGATAGTGCTTCTCATGGTCTGGATTATCTTTCTCAAGCGGCGTACGACTCAACCTCGCATGGGGTATGTGCAGTGTGCGTGGCTAAAAGCCATCTCGGCTTGTGCGTTATAGTTAAGTGACTTGCTGTTCGTCCCCGCAAACCGCGCGCGAGGTGAGTGCCGAATTTACGAGGGGCAGGAGGAGGCAACCCATCGTCTGTCAATCGCGTTTCGGACTTGCAACGCATGTTGTGACGTTGTGTTCGTTCGAAACGCATCTCAGGATTGTTTGGAAGTTGAATAAAATGTATGCGTCAAACCCGGGCATTCGGCTCAGGGCGTTCTCTGCGATTGCAAGAAAGAAGTGCCACGGGGCTTCAACGCTTTCTTTATGGAACGTACTCAAGTAAGAGAATATTCATCTCATGTTATGGCCCTGTTGCATTCAATACAAACGGTTAAGCGTTTGTTTATACTTGTTCGTTTGTCGTAAAATGTCCAAGCACTCCGGCACTCCGCTGGCAGATCAGCCGGCGAGCCGACGCTGAGCAGACGACTCATCTCTTTGCCGGAAGTGCGTGAAAAAGCCGCCCAATAGCAGGATGTCTAGCTCATGACGAACATCTGGGAATCGATGATGTAGACGTGAAGATGGCGGCGTCCAAAAACACGAAGGAAAGGGTGAGAAAAAAGCGACAAACTTTGCAACAAAAGTGTGAGCTTTCCGCTGCGCGTAAAAGAGTAATACTTGGCACAGATGATGTTGACGACCCAATCTAACGATTGCGCTAGTCAATTTAGTGTGCTCAAAACGCCTTTCAGGGCCCCTTTAAAACACAACCGAATTGGCATTCAATTTAGAAAACGGAGTCCCATTCGTGGCAAGCAGTGCGCAAAAGGTAGAGTTTCTCTAGCGGCCAGATTTCTGTATGTGGTTTCTACATTTTGTTTTCCCGCCCTGCTAACCAATCCTTAACGTATCTTTACCGTACGACCACTTAATTCCGTCGGGTCCGGGTTACCGAGGAGGTGCTGTCGATCAAGTTAATGAAGCCGTGCGAAGGAAGCGCGAAATGGACGCGAAGCTGCGCCAAAACAGGCCCAAAACAACCGTCGCTAAAGCAGACGACAAAGCCGTACCGCCGACGCGCCTGCCGGCGATCAGGCACCTCCGCGCGGGAAACGCTGGGTTGGGTAAATTTGCCGCGCTATCTACAGTGTGCTCTGTGAGTGAAACCCTTCCCCCCCCCCCCCCCCCCCCTTTTCCGCTGCGTTGGGAGTTCATTGTCCCGCACGCCGCGAAAGAACCGTTGGCTGGTAGAGGTAGATAGCTTTGCTGCTTTAATAATTTGTCGACAAGGTGCAGTGTAGTGAAGGCGATAACACGTAAACCAAATCGCCAAGAAACGCGCCGCAAATGCGCTTCGCGTTGCCAGAGAGAGGCTACGCGAACTGACCTTGAGGTTGGCCCTCCGCACGTGCATGTTTGCGAGGATGTCGCTGATCCTTTGCGCGCTCAGGCGCGTCTCCAGCAGTCCCATGGCGTCGTGCGTGTTGGGCGTAAGCGCCAGGAGGGACACGAGGCCGCCTCCCGCTAGTGGGACCTCGACGGCAGTGCAGTTGAGGTACTCGTGCTGTGCGTACCGCACTCTCGTCCAGCGGGCCTCCATCATGGCCGGGTTACCGCCGAGAGACTCCACGGCCTCCGAAGCCGATGCCGTTGTGTCTGCAAGGGGAAAGGTAGGAACAGTGGTCTCAACAACGCTGGCAGGCTGGTATAGATGGTACTATTCACTAAAATATTTAGCTGTCAATTTATTCGCTCGGCAACACTGAAAACGGCCATGAACATGGCCGAAGCGCCGCGGACATGGCGCAGTTTGTGCCAGTGCGCCCGCACGCCGCAGAAAAAAAAAAAACACCGGCGTGTGTCGTCTGCCCCGTTTCACCCGATTCTCAACGGCGGTGTCAACAGAGATGTTATTAATCGCAGTCACATCGGAATAGAGGCATTACCTTGCGTTCGGTGGGGTAGAGTTTGAACTTCCAACACATATCGTGTGCTTAGCACGGACAAGTACCGTCATCCCACGGAGCCCGGCGTAACCAGTGACGGCGCACTGACATGGTTGCCTGCATGCATGCCTCGCCAGTGAATACAACGTATAGCCGGGAAGCTGCAGAGCAGGTATGACGCAAACATTGTTTGGTGCGGGTCATCGACGTCAAGGGTTTCGATCGCAAGACCCTAGTAGCCATGATTTCACTGGCGCATCCGACACGAATTAAGTGTCCGTACACTCGGTTCAGTACAAAATGTGCCTGAAACTTGTGGAGGGATGAAAACTTCCTTATGTTGAAATGCGCCGGAAATTCTCGCGTGGAGAAAATGGGGCAGCGATAAACTTGGGTGTTGATGTACAGGTAGTGTATCTCAACTGTTGTTCCAGTTCATTCGGGGGCATATATCAAACCCGTCTTCTAGTGACGACGTGATTCCGCAGCGCAGGAGACAAGGACACAAGACAGGTGCTGATGTGAGCTCTTCTGTACTCTTCTGCGCTGTGCAGTTCTGAGTTTTAGCATACCGTGTGTTCCGTATGTGCCGTGAGTACCGGGACTCGACTGGGCATGTGGGCATTCTTTCCGCTGAAGGGTGGCCCTCCCCGCCGTGCCCGCGCAAGCATGCGCACTCGGGTCCAGGTACATACGGTACACGCGGTATGTTAATGAATCAACAACTATCTCAGCCTTCACCTAGTGGCTGGTGCGTGCCTCCTAACAGGCAGCTTCCCGTAAAGTAAACGTGAGATCATTACTAGCCTATCTACGCCCACTGCAGGGCAAAGGCCTCTCCCATTATTCTCCAATTACGTCGGTCCTGTGCGAACTGTGACCAATTTATCCCCGCAAACTTCTTAATCTCATCTGCCCATCTAACTTTCTGCCGCCCCCTGCAGCGCTTGCCTTCTCCAGGGATCCACTCTGTTACCCTTAATGACCAGCGGTTACCTTGCCTTCGCATTACTTTCCCTGGCCACGTCCATTTCTTCTTAATTTCAACTGATATGTCCTTAACACGCGTTGGTTCCATGACCCACTCCGCTCTCTTCTTGTCTTTTAATGCTACACCTATCACCTTCCGTTCCATTGCTCGCTGAGTCGTCCTCAATCTAAGTTGAACCCTCTTAAAGAACCTCCAAGTTTCTGCCCCGTAGGTGAGTACCGGTAAGATGCAGATGTCATACACTTTCCTTTTCAGGGACAATGGTAGGCTGCCATTCATTATCTGAGAATGCCTGCCGAATGCACTAGTCCCATTCTTATCCTTCTGATTATCTCTGTCTCATGGTTGGGATCCATGAGATGCAACATGAGGTGCAAGTTCCAAAATGTGTATCCGGAAGGCAGACAATCGGCTGACCTTCTACAGCAACGGGTTCGGCCGTGCCGACCCTGCGTCCGAGCTGCGGGGCCGGAGCGGGCGCGGCCAGCAGGGGCTGCGCCCTCCAGCGGACCCCTTCGGCGGGCACCAGGTCGAGCTCGATGTGCGAGTCGAGGTGCAGGCCGGAGAGCAGCAGCAGCTGCGTCCAGGGCGGAGGCGTGTCCTGCAGCAGGTTGGCGAGCTGCGCGTGGCTCGCCTTCTCCACCACGGCGTTGATGTGCTGCCGGGCATCCTCGGCGTTGGCCGCGAAGTCGAGCGAGTGCACCGACGCGTTGTAGAAGTGGTACAGCGACCGCTGGAACGGGTACTTGACGCCGAAGTCGCGCTGCACGTACAGGCTCCTGCGCGGTTCAGATTTTACCGCGGATTGGATCAGAGAAGCGTTACCTTTGGCGGAGGACATACAAGAGATGTCCATATAGGGAGAATTTCATTGACGGTAGACGAGGCAGAGGAGCAATGCACGTTTATTATGTTCTAGGTATCTCGCTGGATGCACAAGTGTGTGAAGGTATTACGTGTATACGCGTCTTCCCTTAGACAGCGTTTTGATTGTCGTCTGGAGCACGCTAACCTATCGCAAAACCGCGTGCGCCCCTGATAAAGCCTGCTAGTTCCCTCAAAAAACAAAACAAAAAATACAAGGTGGCACGGGTAAATATCTAGAGTGAAAAGAATGAGGAAGGCAAAAACCCCTGAAACACAACGTTAAGCCTCGTCGATTGACCAGTCATCTAGCCTCGAACAGGGTAAATGCTCCCCTCGGACAGGTGGCACGCAAAACGCGGAATACAAGCGACTACTGCATCATCTCGCTCCCGGTGCGGTACTGCACAGAGACTCCTCCGTAGCGTACAGAATTGCACAGAACAGTTATACAGATCCATGAGGTCTTGGCAGTCGCCCCCGTAAGCGAATTCTCAGCTATACTCAGTGACAACTTGAGAGGCACCGGAAGTTGCCGCTGTGCCTTATCACCGTAGCCGGCTGTTTCTCCGCGCGGCGCAAGTAGGGCGTTACTGGGAATATTTTGAACATAGCGTGAGCCGTTCCCGTGATTTTTTGGACTTAATATGCTTATAAACGACTCCAGTGACGACAAAGTGCGTGAGACAAGGCAGACGATATCACGCATTCATAGCAAACTCCTTTCAAAACGCGCGCATTGACGTCACGGGTCCGGCGCTTTGGCGGAGGGATACACTACATGAGGTGGTGCCGTTCTTGAGTTGTAACCGAGTATAGTACCACTAAGTCCACAGTGCGTCTCACACCTCCTTCTGGCGACCGCGCGCCCTTACAAATCCCCTATCTGTATAACCACCCTGAACTGAAACCCAGGCATGGACCATGGGCTCAGGACAAAGTACTCCTTTGTCCATGGCCCTCCCCTTCAGCTCAACGCAAATCACTAGTGGCGTTATTGGAGTCCCTGGGCGAGATCGGGGCCACTGAAATGATTTAAAATACTATCATGATGTTCGTCGAGCTGTTAACACAAACTGGACGCAGGTCTTTTCTATCCCCCCTACCATTTCCTTCGCCGAATAGCATGTCGTGAGATTCTGGAAAGCCTCTCGGCTTTCGCCTCTAATAAAGAGCTCTCTCTCTCTCTCTCTCTCTCTCTCTCTCTCTCTCTCTCTCTCTCTCTCTCTCTCTCTCTCTCTCTCTCTCTCTCTCTCTCTCTCTCTCTCTCTCTCTCTCTCTCTCTCTCTCTCTCTCTCTCAGGCGTGTCAATAAAGGAAAGGTGGGGAAAGACCGCGCGTACCTGAAGATGAGGAGGTGCGCGTCCCTCAGGTTCAGCGCCAGGTGCGCGGACAGGTCCCGCACGGCCAGGTGCAGGTGCTGCATGCCCCACAGGTAGAGCACGTGCCGCAGCGCCATGGCGGACGAGCCCCGCGCGCCCAGAAGCAGCATTCCCAGCGAGGAGCTGACGCAGAAGGGACACAGCGCCACGTTGCCCTCCGCCTCTTGGCCGCCTCCGCCTCCCAGGCGCTGGTGGTGGGAGGAGGAAGATTCGCCGTCCCTCAGCGCACGGTACAGGTCCAAGCCGAACTGGTTCGCCGAGAAGGCCAGCTTGCGCGTGCCGAAGGGCAGTCCCTGCTGCGCCCGAACGCCATCAGGCAACTGGGAGCAGGCTAGCAGTAGTAGTAGTAGGCATGCCGGCGCTACAAGATGCGTTGGTGTCTTCTTGTTCGCAGGTGACAGGAACGTGGCAGCGCGCGGCGCCATGGTGATGGGTTGACCCTCCGGTCGACAGGCTCACGCGCTGAGTGAGAAAGGTGCAGAAGTTCCATATATCAGTTTGTTTTGGGGTTTGCGAACCGATGCTAGGGTGCACGCCACCGCGTATACTGGAGGTGCAGGGATTTATACCCCCCCAACACCCCCCCCACCCCCCAAGAAGGATTTGGACACTTCCCCCCCCCCCCCACAACAAAGATTCCACAACCACCAGCACCCTGCCCAGGAATTTATACACATCCACCCAACATCCCCCCCCCCCCCATTCAGCAGGACTTCGACACCCCCCAAAATCGAAATTCTGGATAAACCCCATTTAATTCGTGTGTTTATATGTATTCGTTCTTTGCTCAATTGTTATTCTCCCCATTTTTTTAGATGCAGAGCACCTGATTCACTCGCCTTGTCCCTCCGGCGTCGTCGTCGGCGTTGTCCGCCCCTCCCCCATTCTCTTCGCCGCGCCAGCTGCGCTCTCCGCCGCTCACCCCTCTCCTCTCCGATAGCGAACACTCTCTCGCTAAGGTGGCTAGAATACTCTCGCTAGGGTGGCTGCCACCCTACTCTCGCAAGGGGCATTGGATTGGATTCGATTGGATTGGATTGGATCAAAGTGGATTGTGTTGGATTGTGTTGCGTCATAGCCGCGGCAGACGCGCTGGGGCCGGCGCATGTGCAGTACTCTCTCTTCCGCGGTTTCCTCTCCTTCGGGCGCGCTGCGCATATAACCGGTGTGCCGTTCTCCGGCGAAGCAACATCCGCGCTTGGCTCAAACACCTAGAGTCCACGCCGCTTTACAAGTACGCCAACGTCGTCATCGACTGGGACCGGCTTACGCAGTCCCCTCAACATTATGCGCGGTCCCTTCGCCGCTCCGCCTATGCGTCGCAACTACACAGGGGTTCCCGCGAGGGGAGGTGGGAGTTTTTTTCTTCACCTATACGTTGTATATATGTTCTTTGTTAATCTTGCCTATGTGTTATATATGATTCATGTAAACCTTCTCACTATGTACTCTTTCCTCCCCATCCCACCTCCCCTGCACCAGCAGGCGTTCCGGTGTCCGCCCCTAGGCGAGACAATTTACGCCTGCTGCTGGACCTTTCTCTCTTTCTAAAGAACAATAAATACATAGATAAACCCCTGTGAAGGTGAAAGTCAGTTTCGAGCACATGGGTATGTTTTATGTGCGCCGAAATCTCGGGCATGCGGGCGTTTTGTTTTGTTTTTTGTTTTGTTTTTGCTTCGGAAGTTAAACCTCATTATAAAAAAGAACTAAGGCAAAATGCTACGTGCGTGCGTGAGAATTCGTGCTCCGCCTAAATCTAACAATTAACACTTGTGGTGGACTAAAGACACGTCATTTCACGCGCTAGGAGAATGAGCCGCGCCGTATTATGTATTTTTTAAAGCCATCCCTGCGAAATGCATGAGGCTGGAGAAATGTATTCACGCAGCGTGCATTTATAAATCACGTTCAGGTGTCATATTCAGAGCTCACTTGGCCGTCGGAAAACTGCGCAGTATTTCATAGGTCGCCAGTAATTTTGTAGGGAAGCGGTAATTTCTGGATACCAGGTATACGGCTCGGCGACCCACCAATGTATCGATTAGCCAGCACTGGCTTGCAAGTTTGGGTCTGACTGGTCGTCATTGATGAGTAACGAGTGAATGACCCAGTATAGTGAGCTGACCCAGGATTATTCGGGTGACAGCCCGACCAAATTTTCGCGCGTTGACCTAGCCCAGAAAGGCTGTTCTCTTTAAAAACTCGAGGAAGACAAAATATAACTTTCTTTAATAGGAAAGAACTAGCCTTTGGTAATTCACTCAGCTCATGTAGTCACGAAAGGTGTTTCTTTAACCGAAAAAAAAAAAATGTATGGAGTTAATGAAAAGCTTTCGAATTCCGCGCCAGAGAGAGAGAGAGAGATAGTTTATTGTAGCTCTATATTGTAGCTCTTTTTATAAAAAGGCTTCGAGTTGGAGCAGGTGGGTTATCGGGCCTGATACACAGGCGAGATGGTCAAGGCGTTTCCCACTGCTTCAATGCGGGACATTTATGGGGGCCTGCCGGTGGCAAACCCACGTGGTGGGGTATAATTTAAGCCTTATCTCCGCCATGCGGAAATTTATTCGCATGCGCGGCAGGATTCTTTACTAAGGAAGGAAGGGTGAAGGCACGGAAAAATGCCTGTTCAGCTGGCGCATCATACCGTCTGCTCTTGGGTGAACGTATTGCACTATCCGCTCCCGTGTAATTTTGCAATGTAAAAAAAAAAACAAAGTGGAGGTGCGGGGTATCGATCCCCGTACCTCTCGCATGCTAAGCGAGCGCTCTACCATCTGAGCTACACCCCCAACGGGCAGCGTAAGGAAACGGATGCTATATATTAAATTACACGTAAAAAAAATTGCAAACTGTGTTGACGTACTTTTGAGTGTTTTTCGACATGGTTTTCAACTATTTTTGCCGGACAACACCTTTTTACGGGTGTTTCGTCCGGTTTAATTATTCTCTGCAACGTTACGGACGGCCAGGCTTGCAACAATCGCGCGCACATTACTACGTTTTGTTCACCCCAGGTAGCGCTAGGTGTCCAATGCTTATTTCTGGCGCCAAGTCTAAAAGCAAGCGCGGTGGAAAGTTGCGTTGCAAAGCTGATTCGTTAAGGGTTCCGTATTGTTTGTTGCACATGTTTTCAATAAATTTCAGTCGTGAGCTCAGCGCCTGTCTGTGTGCACCCTTCTATTTGACTCCCGTCCGGTGACGCGCTGTTCCAGCGAAATGTAGGATTTTGATTTGGCTAGGGGAGGGGGGAGGGGGGGAGGGGGTGATTAACGAAAGCATGGAGGAAAGAAAAGGTTATTCTTTCCTCCATGAACGAAAGCATGGCGGAAATGTTGTTTTCATTCTACCACAAGGACGCTGATTCTACCTTCAGATGGAGCCAGAGTCCTTCAATGCTCGAGCTTTCACTGCGTGTATCCCGCCGTTCTCACGTCCACGCCATCTCTTTAAAATAATAAAGAGCAGTAGAGAAAACGCTGCTCACAGGGAGTTACCGAAAAATGTGTATTGTTTCACTCTGTGCGTAACGCTTCTTCCGCTGTTTTTTTTTTTTTTTTTGTATATTAATCCATCGTTAACTCGAAGTCGTAAAATCCGCTAAAAATTTCGAGATAAGCGGAGTTTCGAGTTCAGCGAAATGCCGAAAATTTGTGGCCAGGTCAGTGAAATAAGAGCTATTGTGCTCGTAACGAAAGCTCCACTGCATAGGCCGGGGAGCTTTCGTAATAACGGCAAAAACGATCGCAGGAAAAACGAATTTATATTATTGCGGAAGAAAGAACTCGTGATGCTCGCCTGTTTCTCGTTCGCATATGGTGCCAGTTTTAAAAGCGTTATCGAGCTGCTCAACGCATCGTATCAATTTTTGGTCACCACCATTACATTTACCTTGTTGCGAAGCAGGCGTAACATCTTAGTTGTTTTTGTCGGTGTAGGCACTTCTCGAGGCTCCTCTTCGTCCTCATCATCAGCTGCAGCGTCCACAGTTCCCTCAACGATGTAGGCGCCGGACAGCATTCCGGTAACGGGAACGTCGGCCTCGTACAGCGTAAATTTGCCGTTCACGACCACGTTCGGCCATTAGTGGGATCTAAACGTTAGAACGGAGACCTTATAAGGTGCCTGTAGTGGACTTTGCCTTGCGTCCTCTCTGTCGACATTTTGAGATACCCGTCGTCCCCCGAAAAAACGTTTCGATATTAAGGGGGGCAAATACAATGCGGCAATGCATGGGAGCTGTAAATGCACGGCGAAAAAAAGTTTCGACTTAACCGATATTTCGAGGTATCCGAGTTCGAGTAAACGAAGGATTGCTGTATATACATTTCAGGGAACAGAAACCAACAGGCCAAGCTTTCCACGTAAGCCAGGTGATCAAGTTTACCTCCGCTAGGCGCCCAAAAGCCATGTCCAAGGGTTGAAAGCCGGGCGAGTTGGAAATGATGCATCTCAAAAAACAAACTGCGTGCAAATTAACGGTGACAATTAAGAACACATGAAGACAGCACAATGTGTTCTTACTGTCCCCGTTAATTTGCGCGCAGTTTGTTTTTTGAATTGCATGCCCAAGGCTTGCGGAAATTGGAAAAAAAAAAACTAAACAATAATTTTCCGCTACAAAACAGTTTGATTGAAAACGACCGAAAAATGCGTCGGGACCATTTCGTCAAATCGTGCGTTAGAAAGTAATTGTAACGTCCGCATTGTAATGCCGTAAATTTTTTGAAGCGAATTACTAGAAATACGGCGATAACATCGACAGCGGTGATAAGGTCAGCAGCGATAACGTCAGCAATGAAAAGGTCGACCATTCACAGATAAGGTCCGTAGCGGTATATCAGCAGCAGGGATAAGGACAGCAAGGATAAGGTCGACCATTCAGGGTGAGGTACGCCGCGGTGATAAGGTCTACCGCAGCGGTGCACGATAAGGTCAGCTGCGGTACTTGATGCGTTGAGAGGGCCAATAAATTAATAAACCGACTACTTGTGCTCTGTAGGGGATCCAGGATGACCTTCTGGACGTGGTGAACAGAAGGAAAATAGAAAGAAGCACACGGGAGTGACCGTACGTGGTGGAAAAGGATGTCACCAGTATTTACTAATGGCTCAGTAGTTCAGAAGGCGTTTTCTTGGGCCTCGGACTGATGACCAACCTGTACTGCGACAACTGTTTTCTGTAGAAACCGTTCAACATATTTCATAGAATGTGTGGCCTACTTGGCACCAAGATCCCGTTTTCTTTTTTTTTTGAAGTTATTGAACTCCTAGATCAAGGGCGCGGTAGCTCAAGCTATCCTAGGACCATGGACGTGCTCTTCAAAGCAGCGTCAGGCTCTAAAACGTTTGTTTTCTTATTTGAAGGACACTGGTCACATTTTAAAATTGTGAATTCTGTGACGCAATTTGAAAAAATAGTTTGTCAAACACGTCAAGCCACGCCAGTGTGTTTTTTTTTTCGTTCTGCCCACCTCTTTCTAGGGCCTGTTTTCCCTAGATCCCCGACCCCTAGCAGAGAAGCATGTAGGCGATTGCAAACGCCGGCATAACTCTCTGCTTTTTCATTAAAGAGCTCTCTCTCTCTCTCTCTCTCTCTCTCTCTCTCTCTCTCTCTCTCTCTCTCTCTCTCTCTCTCTCTCTCTCTCTCTCTCTCTCTCTCTCTCTCTCTCGGACGTGCACGTGAAAAGGGGATGGACAAACCATCTACGCATCCGCCACTGGCTGGGCATATAAGGGCGCCGAGAATCTATATAAGAAAGTGCATTCAAGATAGATATGGCCACTAGCATCCACCTGGAATGAAGATACAAAACATTGAGGAAGCGTTAACGAGCAGGATCCGGATCAAAAATACACAGGATGAGCGTTGGTCCTGTGTAGTCCTTAAATGTTCCGTTCGTCAGAACGTGCTGCGTTTACGATGTTTCCTAACGACAAGAACCAACTAGCGTCTTAGCGCATTCGCTCAACGGAGAGCTTACGCATACCTTGCGCTTGCCCCGAATGTCGCAGTCGCACGCGTTTGAATGCGTACTCGCATTTGAATAACAGGGAGCGAAGTCATCTGGACTTTAATTGGTTACAGCTGTGATTTTGCTGTGTGTTTTATTAAAGCGAAAGCTTTCTTACTTTCTCCATAGACCGGTTGGTCGACCGAAAAGCTCTGATAAGATCTCTGGAAACAACGGCGCCTGCTGAAACCGGGCGTCTATTGTGAGAAAACGGTTACTCGGAAATCGCGAAAAAGGAATGGTTCAAGATAAGATAATACTTCCGTCGATCATGAAGGAGTACAATAGTGCAGCTGAATCTCGTTATAACGAACACTGATATAGCGAATTATCGGCTATAGCGAACCTAATACGAACTTTGGTTGGTCACGCTTTATTTCCATGGCACTTATTCTTTTATAACGAAACTGAAACCATGAGAGCCGCGCGCGATATCGGGTATAACGAAGAAATATTTGACCAGGAGGCTGAGAGGCTACCTGGAAAAACCCTCCGGCATCCGAAACTGCAGAAGTATAAAGGGCCTTTTTTTTAATGGACGCTTTGGAAAACTCCATCCTGCTCAGTGCTGTGAGTAGCCACCAGATGACGGTCACATCCTTCATCAAATAAATAAAGACGCAGGCCTGTTTTGTCAAGTGAACTTTGTTCTGCCGTAATTTCACGTACTCATGTTCAGGTTCATAGAGCTTGAAATGCAACAATGAAAAAGGTAGGGGTTACCTTGTTTATGGCAGGTTCGAAGCCTGCGAAAAATGTATCTTTTCATCACGTATTTTTTCGCAAGCCAGATTGTCGATTTGTTAGGGCCGATTTTTGTTACAACGAATATCGGATATAACGAACTAATTTGCTGTCCCGATGCTACTTACTTCATAGGTTCGGCTGTGTATACCTTTCTCTCATAAACCGCGTATCGGTACTCATTTAGATAGTTCGTAGGTGCGTTTACTGAGCGCCCGAAAAAAAAAATTCAGCAGAAATTTAGAGAATTGTCTACGAATGCGTAGCAATCTTATGCCGTTTGTCTAGAGTGTGCATTCTTTACTGCCAAATTTTGGTTTTTCTAAATTCTGTTCGACCAATGATAGCGATTAAAGGTGGGACTTCCGCAAAACATGTATAGTTTCGTGGAAATGCAGGGCGTTACACGGTCCTGGCTGTGGGGGTACTCGGCAAAGAATGCTATGTATACGCATTAAAATCGTCGCACTGGTTCCTCCTTCGATTCCGGTTTGGGTCTTTGAAGATTTGAAGATCGATCGGACGCACTTTCAACGAAGGCTGGACGCACTTGTAGGTTTTGCTCTTATCTCAACTTTCTTTTAAAGGGACGGTAATTTCTTTTTTCACCTCAGTAATAATGCGTGCATATGGTATATGTATATGATGCATAAATATCAGAATATCTTCGAAATGAACGCGTGAACATGATGAATTTGTTTCTGATTAATTTCTTGCGCTGAATTGAAAAATGCCAGGAAGAAACCTAGGAGAGCGAATAAATATTTCCGTAAGAGAGGACCTGACCGGTCAGTAACTTCTAAATGGTGATCACCTGAGTGCATATACAGGCGACGACGAAGATGGTATAAAACTCATTCTTATTGAAATCCACTGCGCCTTCAAATTTTATTCACAAATTAATCGGCAGAATGCCCTTCGTTTATGCTCCGACTATATTCACCTCTCGCACTTGTGGAAGCCTAAATTCTGTGAATCTCGTAAATGCGGGGTGAAAATCACAAAATTTCGATGCAGAATTCCCCCTTTAAGTTTTTGTTTACACAAATCTGGTCAGGCTTTATCTGCTCAATGACCTTTCCGCGAGTCTCCGGAAATTACAGAACACTTTCTTTTAAACTGCCGCAGCTTTTCCTCGATGCGACTCACGCACATTGAATGTACGTTTAATCGGCTTAATCTCCCGTTATCTCCCACCGTTGTTCTTTCCCTGGGTGCTTCCGTCCTGGGAGTTTGCCACAGAGGTGTTGTGATCGCTTTTCACTTCTTTGTTGCGGCAACAGGCCGGCTGCCCTGCTAAACAGCTATGTCTTCATTCGTAATTTTTTTCCCCTGACTATTTTGTTATATCCCAAGATTTCTTTTTCTTGTCTCAATCTTTTTCTTTACTTTATTTTTTCCTCTAAAATAAACCGGGTCACAGCCTAATCATTACAGGCAGCTTCTTGGCCAATCCCCCGCGTGGGTATGCGCCTCATTCAAGGGTACAACAAACCAACTAACCAACCTTCCTTGGGTACCTCGGTCTGAGGTTATCTCCTCAAATGAAGCCGCTGACTCTCTGTCAAGAATAGCGCTCTGTGCAGGGGCACGTCGTAGATGTTGTTCCGCCAACATCTTTTATCACTGCTGCTAGATACCGCAGGATGGTAAAGCTACAAGGGCAGCAGGAATCGGTTTTATTGTCCATGAGAGGTCTCTGCCACCTTAAAGTTTCCTAGAAGTCCGACTGGTGCCCGTCGCACAACCTAGAGGTCATACTAACGGCTGTTCGCTGTTTACTTTCCCATCTATACAGATAACCTCATAGGTCTCGCCTGGCTCTAACACCTCAGCGTAGTTGCTGCAAAAAAAAGAAGAGTCCGTCGACCATGTTCTATTGTCCTCTCGACGTTTTACCAGGCTCAGGAACCAGATGCGTCACATGGGTATTTATTTATTTATTTATTTGCTTGCTTGCTTGCTTGTTTGTTTGTTTGTTTGTTTGTTTGTTTGTTTGTTTGTTTGTTTGTTTGTTTGTTTGTTTGTTTGTTTGTTTGTTTGTTTGTTTGTTTGTTTGTTTGTTTGTTAATAAGTACAGGCCAATGCAGTGCCCGAAGCATGAGTGGGTACACCAAATGCAAATGTACAAAACAAGAGACAACAGTAACACAATAATGTACAAATTAAGAAAAGAGGTGACACTCCAAATCAGCCAGAAAATTACTGGAGTAAAAAATATCAGACGGGAGTAAACTTCAACATTCTGAAGTTTTATGGACTAAACTGTGTTTGAAAGCATTTTAACAGGCAAACATAAAGGTTAGTGAACGTCTATGACCATGACGTGTATACGTGCTCGCCCGAACCATACAGAGACACCCGCATAAACAAAGGAAGATTTCATTGAACCAATACCGCTTCCTGGTCGCGGCTGAGGGATACTTGAAAGCTCTCTGTATAAACTTCACCGTGATGATACAGGTTTTGTAACTTTCGGGCAGCGCATTCTGTGGTCGTGTTTCGAGGAATCCTCCCCAATTGCTACGCGCTAACAGGTCACCCTGGGTCCACCATCTCTTGTCTCAACCTGTACTGTAAAGTCACAGAAAACTAATTGATTGAGCTCGCATTGACCAGGAGTACGCCACTCGGCCAGGTATAGGTCGTATTCACTGGAAAGTTTAGCGGGCGATTTCTTCGCTTGGAAACACTGGAAACCACCGTGCAGTGCCCGCTGTGCCTATGCATGCACTTTGCGCCCGCATCTCGAAGGAAAAAAAAAAAAAAAAAACGCCAGCATGCATCGTCTGCCACGTTTCCGCCCGATTCTCGGCGGTGGCGCGACGGATATTATAATCACACTGACACTATGTGGTGGCGTTCCACTTGCCCTCGAGCACTTCGCATCCCCAGCGAATGAAACCGCAGCTACGGACGAAAGAGACACGGCGCACAAGAGGCCGACGCTGCAGTTGCCTTCGACCACGGATGTCGCCACAAGTTCCCTCTAACGCGTGGTTGAGTACAAAAACAAAATAATGGTTTTAAAGAAATGTTTCACGCGTACGCCGATTTAGGTACGATGGTAGCGTAGCAGCTAGTGCATACGAGGCTGTCTCCCGAGCCGTGCCGTGCTCACACTGCGCAGCCGGCACAAGCGCTGGCGAATCGCAAGCGACCTTTGAACAAATCACTCAACACGGCTTCCGCGCGGCAAAATTTTTTGAAACAGTATTTCTGTTATTGTCCTTGAACAGGTGACAGACCTTGAGTGGCGATCGGCTTTCACAAATTGCATACGCACGCGATTTGGTCCATCCCGACGCAGTTGCACGCATACGTAGTCTCCGAAGTTCTTACCGTTCTACCTATAGTTGTGCGACGATTTCAACCGTGTCCGGCGTTAAGTAGATTGTAGGGTGCTGCACGTAACAGTATTTGGCGTTGAGATATTATTTTGCGTTCGGTAGGGAATAGTTTGGTACATCGAACAGCTCGCTGTTGTCATGTGTAGTGCTTTATCAGGCGCCAGAACGAACAAATACTTCTATCCCGTGGAGGCTGGAGCCCGACGTAGCCGATGCGGCAACACAGATGCTTGGGCAACAGCATGGCGGCGCATGGCAGGTTGTACCCACTGGCGTGCCCGCATGCGTGCCACGCCAGTGGATACAAGCTATAGATGTATCTTGCACTGACTTCAGTACATGTGACGTTGGAGCACCGGGTGCACTGTGAACATGCATGTCATCAGCAGCGCTGAGAAAGTGTAGAGCGCGTGCGCACCAGAAAAGGCAGCGGCGACGTCATGTGCGAGCCATGACGTCACAATCATTCACCGCATACTGTGTCCCTGGTGTACTGCAGAAATCAGTAACTGGTAGTACGCCACGATGGATAAAATTCCGGGAGGATGACGTGGTTCGCGAGGCTTCTTGGGTGGACGAGGGTATACAGAACACTTATTGATCTATGTATTTTCCAGTTGAGTCCCGTCACCTGCAGTGTGTATGAACTGTCCGGGCTACTTGTCAAAATAGGATTCCACAACCGAGTAGGACCCGTGCTGTAACCTACAAAAGCCACTGTTCTGTGAAAATGTGGTCAAACGATAAGAAACTGTCGTACTACCGTGAGCAATACTCACATCGTTACTTGGCCATAGATGGTTGTTCAAAAACAATAACGAGGTTGTTTTAGAGTGGTAGTAGCAAGAGTTCAATAGACGCCTTTAGAGAGGAAAAAAGCAATATTTAAGCCAATCAAGTTTGTGCGATAATGGTACAACATAGTGCGTGGAAGGCCTCTTTTGCCCGAAGATGGTGGTGTAGCGAATGTAGATGCTTTTGCAACGACGGAAAACGCTGTAAATGAATTAAGCTGGCGCGGAATTAATATATGCTCGCAACGCTTGTTTTGTCATGCACACTCAGAATGCTGTGTGCTTTGAGAATAACCTTGCAAGAGCAGCCGTGTCGGGAGGTACGCTTTGCGCAACAATCAGCTGCACAGTTCATGCATAAAGGACGTTGACTGCTCCAGCACCGCACGAATCCGTTCTTGCAGAAGACTCCATTTCAGAGCCAATACGCATTGATAAGGAACCTCGGAATAAATAAGCGGATATATCGCGGCTTAAGGACACGGCGCCGCTCCCTGAACACAATATGTGGAGAACGCAACGGTGAAGGTGGTGGGTAGAGGGATCTTGCGAAAACAGCTTAGATAGTTAGCAAGCCCGAACCATACAAATGACGTCGTTGTCACTACATCCTCCATGAGTTGTTTTCCGCAATGTTTATCCCAATGTCCCACCTGGTTTCGTTTGGCTAGAGTATGTCCTTGTTTGGCGAAGATGAAAAAAACAATGGCCAAAGCAGCTGCACCCTAACCGCTTGTTGAGAACTTCCATTTACCAATATTGTGCTCAGTTTCCTTTATGGATCTATTATGTTGGTATAGCCATCCCCTGATATAAGTAACACTCTTCCAAACATTTCGACTAATCAGTGGCAAGGGATGCACCGTGCTGACTAAACCGACCAAATGGACAGTCGAATAATGAGCGCGGGTTGAGCGACTAAAATCTCACCTTGCGTGGCTTCTGCACTCTGCTCGAGGATCCACCGTTCCTGCTTCGACGTCAGTGGCTGCCGACCGTTGCAGTGCACGCGCTCACGACTCAGCGTTCGGAAGCACTATTTGGTCACGTCGTCGCGTAACGTCCGGCGACGTAGACTGTTGTCGAGTCCGACTCCTGCCTGGGATGGCACCACCGGTGGTCCACACTTGTTGCAAGCAGCTCTCGGTCTTCAGCACGCGTCGCCGAACAACACAGAGTATAACAGGTTAGCGCTGCGCTCCGACGGACGCTACCGGATCTAATTGAACGTATCGGCTGTCAGGGCGCATCGGCGGTCACCATGATGACTACGCCCAGTGTTCTCCCCCCACGGAGCTTCTTTTCTTTTTTGCGGCTCGCAACGGCTTGTCTCCCAGGCACGGCGACAATTAAACGGACTCCCCGCCGTGTGTGGGCTTTGTGCGGGTGGCCAGGTACGGATGTTGCCGCGGAGAGCTAACCCAGTTTGTCTCTTGGCTGGGCGTGTGCCGACGGTGGGGGGTGGCGGCCGCGCGCCACCCTTCCCGACACGGACGCTCTCGTTGGTCGCCCTGGCGTGAGAGCCGTCGCGGACCGCCGCTCTTGGCGGCCCGGGCAACGGCCCATGGACCCGGCACGCCGAGCTCCCTCTCCCAACGTTGTGGTAGGATCCTGCACCTCTTCTTGTGTGGCGACGCGCCTAAATGCCGCGATGCGAGATTTATAGTGAGAAGGAACGTGCGTCTTTTGGAGCCTCGGAACGTGCTGCCGAAAGCCGCCGCGGTACTAATCTGAGGCCGTCCGGTGGGTCGACGGTTAAGGCCACTGATTCTGAGGGGCTTGTTCCGGGATGTTTGTGTTCTTGTATGCGCTATGTGCTTTGCGTCCTCTGACTGCAAGGGCGTCGAGGGTGGGGCATGAACGGTGTGCATTTTACCGAATTAACACGAAAGTGCATTCCACAGGGCGCATCAACGACCACGGCCTTTAACGTTCATCCTTTCAAGACAGCTTTGGGCTGTTAATGTTGTTGCAGACAACCTTCTTGTACCACCTCTTCACAGGCATGACAGGCATCCCTAAAAGTCACCTTTCTGTGTACGCGTGCAGCTTTGCCCCAGATGGCTAGAACATACCTTTGTAGAGACAATTTATATTTAGTACAAGCTGTGCTGACCCGCCGCGGTGGCTCAGTGGCTAAGGCGTTGCGCTGCTGAGCACGAGGTCGCGGGTTCGATTCCCGGCCGCGGCGGCCGCTTTTCTGATGGAGGCGAAAAGCAAAAACGCCCGTGTGTACGAGATTTCGGCGCACGATAAAGATCCCCAGGTGGTCAAAATTAATCCGGAGCCCTCCACTACGGCGCGCCTCATCGCCTGCGTTGCGTCGGCGCGTTAAACCCTACAATCAATCAAGTACAAGCTGTGCTTTCGAATAGTGTGAGCGCGGGTGAAAGCGAGGCCACCCAAGTTACTACTCTGCCTCGGCTCGTGATTTTTGGTGTATCTTACGTATCTTTCTATCACTGTCGATGTTGTCGCAAAAGAGAGAGAGAGAAAACGTTTATTGAAACAGCAAGGACGGGGTAGGGGAGAAAAAGAGTTAGGAGCTGTGGGCGGCCATCCTATTCCGGTAGGCCGCGTGCCGCGGCTGCCATCCTTGCCCGAGAGATCAGGGCCTCCTGGTTTTCGAGTTGGCAGCTCTGCAACGCGCACTCCCACTGCTCAAGGGTAGGGGATCTGGGTGGTGGAGGGTTGGTGGGGCACGTCCAGACGAGATGAGCTGTGGTGTTAGGCTCATCGCATTGGGTAGTTAGTAGGGGTTATGTGGTGGAGATGGAGGTGATTGTAATAAGTGTTGGTTGGAAGTCGGCGCCAAATGCGGGCGTCAGCGGTAGAAAGGGAAGGGTGGGGAGGGGGATAGGTGCGTCGGGTTGCTCTGTAGTCGTAGAGGATGTCGGTGTATGTTTGGGAGAGGGGCGTAAGGGAGTTTGTAATGCATTTGTTGCCCTCTTCTGGGAATGCCCGATGAAGGAGAGCTCGGGCGGGTTTCGTGTGTCCGTTCCCAGGGAGTGAAGTGTGGCTGGGTGTCCACACTATGCGGGCAGGAGGGAGGGTGGGGCATTGCGAAAGGATGGCCAGGGTAAGAGCCGAGACACGTCCGAGTGCAAAACGACGGCATGCAGCTTGTGAGTCAGACAGTATTGTTATGCTGGGACTCGTGGCTTGGGTCATTGCGAGGGCAATGGCTGCTTCTTCGGCCGTGGTAGTAGACGCTGTGCAGACAGTTGCCGAGGTGAGGAAGGCATTGTCGAAGCGGGAAACAGTAGTGACGTGAGCTGATCGTTGAGGATAAGGAGAGGCGTCCGTATAGAGGGTGGTCGGGTCGCTGCCGTATTTTCTGATCAGAAGGCGTGTACGATGCTGACGACGGCCGGCGTTGTAAGGCGAAAGAAATTATGGTATTTTACAGACAGACAGACAGACAGACAGACAGACAGAGAGACAGACAGACAGACAGACAGACAGACAGACAGACAGACAGACAGACAGACAGACAGACAGACAGACAGACAGACAGACAGACAGGTGAACGGGTATGGATGTGAGTCGACAGATAGGTGGATGGATGAATGCAGGGCCAGATTACGGTGGGGGCTATGGGGACTGCAGCACCGGACCCGAATCTCAGGGGCCCCCTATCGGGCACTTAAAAAAAACTGTGGTTGATTCCTCTCTCATAAGAATCGGTAAAACACGAAAGTGAAATGTGCTGTGCAGCGAAATGTGCAGCGAAATGAGCGTGATTTGTGGGTCGGCGGCTCTCTTGTGGGTGTGCTTGGCGAGCGACGTCCTGCTGGCGGGTCGCTTCGACAAAGGCGTACTGGCGTCATTTCCGTGACGGATATGACGTCAGTAAAATCGTGGTGTATCCCGGCATAAAACACTTTCGTGTTAAAATATAAAGCCAGAAAAGGAACAACCATAAGTATAACTTACTCTTTCCCACTAAAGGTTGCTTCCCCGCAAGGAGAACCTGTCTGCAGGGGTGCACCCTTTACAGGCCGCTTGCTTCGTTATACTGGCGTCACTTCCGTGACGGATATGACGTGAGTGAAATCATCGTGTATCCAGGCATAAAAAACTTTCGCGTTAAAAATGTTGCTGAGTGTACTTGCTGCCCACGTTGGCATGAAAAACCGATGGTTGTGGGGCGGAGCCTCAACTTCAAAACTACTCCTATGCAGATGCTGACCAACCCGTGGCGGGTGGGGAATGAAGCCCCTCCATTACGAGAGCAGTATGGAGGGGCTTTCGTTGGAACGAGCGGACAGCCCCACGCCCTACGGTTGGCAGCAGTCACGTTTGCTTCGGCAAAATGCCCAACCGCGGCTCTGGTCGTTTGGTACAGGGCGCACCGGCACAGTCCCTCCGGTACATTAACATTTTTGTACGCGCACGTTTCGGTACAAATAGAAATTTGGGTACACATTCCGAGCTGTTTAAAACCATTCAACTTGGCCCTATGTGCAAATTATTCTTTATGATAATTATAATAAAATGTTCTGGCGATTTGTTGTATATTTATTCATTAAGGATGGTTCTTCTATCACGTGTTACTGGGTTTATTTTTCTTTAAAATCTGTGCGAGGACATTTTTTTTATTGCCGTGAAGAACTTTTTTTTTAGAAGTGCGAAATGCAAGCTTCACGGTCCGATGTCACTCATGTTTTGTTACACTGCTCTGGTGCGTATAATTGGTGCGGGAAATATTTAACATATACCAACTGCGGTTGCAGCCTTGCTATAGCCAGCGTCAACGCTTCTCTAATAAATCACAACAAAATTGCCATGACTACCCTTAAAAAACGTTTATTGGTTGAAATATCAGCATTCATGTGCTGCCCCTTGTGGAGCCCCTTACGGCGCTTCAGGTGATTTGATCTGTGGTGGCACATCATTACATATATCTGCACGGTGCGGTCGGCGTTTATATAAAACATAAAATCATTTCTGCGACCCCGAATTCGAGTTTTTTTGGGCATATATAAGGGAAAATTCACCGATCATATATAATAGCTACAATTAAACCTGGATACAACGAAGTTTAAAAAATTCGTAATTTTTTGTTACATGCAGGTTTTGAGTTAAGGCTCGCGTGATTGAAGCAGGAACGAAACCAAAATGCTAGACATCAGTGATGGTGAACTCATTCTTAATGAATTTATCCCACAGTGAAAAACTGCGTGATTTACGCCTGCTGCTTTCCCACGAACTTAGTCACTACACGGGACTCCGAAGAAGCAACGTCACTTACCCCCGTATTCGCAAACGGAACTTAAGTATCACTTTTGCCCTTTGACGCTTTTCGGTGCCTTAACCGTTGCAAGGGCGCAACTTGCGCTGAAAGGGTGCCTTTTCACGAACTTGGTGCGCTTTGCGCCGCACTCAAAATTGAGAGGGTGCTAGCTGGGTCTACTGTATACCGGGCGGCGACGTTCTTCCTTCTCGCCGGCGGAGACTGCATTTAAAACTGCAAGCTTGTCTTGAAAAGGAAAAAAAAAAAAAAAAAACTTTTCGTTTTCTGGCCTGGCAGCAGAACTAATCACCGACGAACCGACACCACAGATTGCAGCGGAGACTCGCGAACACACGCGCCACCACACTGACACTGGAAACGCACGATAGTTTGCGCTGAGGGCGAAGTTCGCTAAATTAGTGCATTTCTCCAGCCGATTTTTCAGAAAAAGTGCAAAAAACAATGGATCACCAGCGTAGCGAATTCGTTACATCACGGTTAACCGTCGCAAAGCCTTCGTTATATTAGGGGCCGCAAACAAATGGGCTTCAATGGGGCTGGCAATGGGGAATTGAAAAACTTCATTAAATCCAGGCATTCGTTACGTAGAGGTTCGTTACATCTAGATTTAACTGTAGTGTGAACGCATTCAATATATTTCAATGGAGCTTGTGTAGACTAACGATTCGTCCCCCTCCCCCTTACGTTCCGTTTACTTTTAGTATACCTTCAGCGGTGGTGCTTACATGTCTAGAGTTCGGCGCGTCGTTTGCAACTGTCTCAGCGTCCATGGTTCCACGGTCGTCTTCTGTTACAAGCCAACGCCGAAGCTCCGCCCGCAATATCCGACGCCGGACGCTCGAGTGACGCATGGTCTGGCTTGGACGCACCAGAGATACTGCACGTATTTTCTTACCCGGAGTATTTTTAAAGATGATAGTCTTTCTTGGGACACTTAAACGCAGAAATTTTGGTCTGTCTGTCTGTCTGTCTGTCTGTCTGTCTGTCTGTCTGTCTGTCTGTGACTCGATTCAGCCGCCCGGCCAAAATGAAACAGAAACTGCGCAACAGTCTTATATACTCATAGCCAAATCTAAACGTCTAAGTCTGGTGTTAATGTTCATACGTGTAAAAACTGTTGAACAAGAATACGACATTACTCAATTATAAGGCAGAAAATCAACACGTGAGTGATATTTGCATTGTTCCTTTAGTAAAGATTCACGAATGCTTGGTTTTTGCGACAGCAAATGAAATACTACATCAACTGTAGAAAACCGTCGCCTGCTGTTGCCCGCGCTCCCTGGCGGCATTTAAAGAATCAAACGGCAACAGTAACGAAAGGTTCCACCAGAAAGGTACCACGTTCCGCTTGGAACGCTCGTGGAGTAAGGCAACGTGGTTCTATAAACGTTGTAGTAGGGTGTCTCGATTCACGCGCGCCTCCGCCGTACGGCAGCGCTGGCAACGAGGCACCCTACTTGGAGCAGTGTAAGGCGGTAAACTTAAATTGACTTGAGCAAACTTCTAACCTGTTATTTTGTGAGGAACGAGACGGGAGAGAAACAGCATGAGAGTTGAGCTGGAAAGAGAAGGGAGGCATTTACTTGCCAGGGGCGCCACTCGACTATCGTCTTTTGTCGACATTTGCAACGAAAGGAGCAGATACGCGGCCATTTTTTTCTCGACTTTCATTTTCACTTCTTTGTCCCTCTATTACAACAAAACGACAGTCTTACCTAATTCGGCACTATAAAACACTTTCAAACAGCCGAAGAGCACTGGCAATAAGGGCTTGTGTGTGTGCGTGGTAAGAGCGGCGCCACAAAGGCGCATCGTGAGTTTTGCACACCAACTTAAGCTCCTTATTACACATTCTGTTTTGCCGTCTTCTATAAATTTTGAGGGACTTTTTATCCGGCTGGCCGCATTCGGCTGGCCGCAAGAAAGGTACTTGTTCTTATAGTAAGGAATGTAAACATTGATTTAAAAGTGAAATCATTGCATACGATTACTATGGCTATTTCTGTGCTCGAAAGTGGAGACTGTTCATACGTCATATTGTTTATAACTAAAAAAAATGCGTCTTGTTCTGAGAAAAATGCTTTACTGTTCTTTGGCCTGTGCTGCGGCCGGCGCGGCACTTCTGTTATTTGTGGATTTGTGATGAATTGACGAATTAAAAATACCAAAGTGTACGCCTTGTTATAACCGTTAACTAATACCAGAAATCAAGCCAAAAATTTCTTTCCCAAACCCAGAACAATGATATACATTTTACCGCTGATTGGCGAGCTTAACATGCGGGCTTCAAAAAATTTAGCGCTTCAACCCAGACATCATCATCATCTTCTTCACGATCATCATCGTCGTCGTCATCGTT
Source organism: Haemaphysalis longicornis (assembly GCF_048455015.1). Taxonomy (NCBI): domain Eukaryota; kingdom Metazoa; phylum Arthropoda; class Arachnida; order Ixodida; family Ixodidae; genus Haemaphysalis; species Haemaphysalis longicornis. Next base: position 162,331 of record NW_027526349.1, read on the forward strand.
ATGATCCTTAGGTCCCCAGGGAGGCCGTTAGCCCTAAGTCCCTAAACTTCTTAATCCAGCACTGGATGAATGGGTATGCATATGCGTAGACAGAAAGATGGACGAATGGGTATGCATATGCGTATGATAGATGGATGAATGGATGTCTATTCGTAGATGGATGAATGGAT